>NW_020954590.1:45204821-45241288 GCF_900497805.2 Vombatus ursinus | reverse complement strand
ACACACACACACACACACACACACACACACACACACACACACACACACACACCTGTATTGCCTGAATTGAGGAGAGGGAACTTAAATGGAGGGAAGATGGCAGGCATCAACACTTTGTGACTGGTTCTGGATAGGCTCTATCATGGTTTGCTAATGTGTGAATACATTTGTATTCAGATGCAGCCCAGAGAGATACCAAAATATAATACTCTACCAACAAATATGAAACTAAAGAAAAAAAAGTTTCCAGACTTGCTTTGTAAATCAGGATGAAAGCCACAGATGGAATTGTTGTCCAGGACAGTGTTCCAGCAGCTGCTGCCAAATATTCAAAGGGCTTAAATCAAGATGCTATGCTGGGCACTGATAGGTTTGCTAATAGCAGGTCAGGTATAGAATGTAGAGTACAAAATGAATTGCGCTCTTGGCTTAGGCTACTCAAATGGGAAGGAGCCAGGTTGGACTAGCCCAGTGGGAATTTGGGGAGAAGCCCAGGGTAGCTACTAGGGCTTTTCAATTCTGTTCTATAGTTAATCCCTAGTGGTGTCACATAGGATTTTATGATGGCCTTGACGCTGTGCCATTAGGGAGTTCCACATAATCTTCTGGTACTGTGGAAATTTGTCTGGCCCATTGACAGAATGGACCAAATTATTTACAATTAGAATTATAAAAGTTGAGAATGGCTGGAATGACTCTCCCAGTGTATGAGTCCTTTTTCATAACATGTGCAATGACCATCCAGCCTTGAATACTTACAGTGCTAGGGAGCTCACTGCCTTGCAAGGGATCCTGTTTCATTGCTGTATAGTTATAATCATTAAAAGAGCCTTTCTTATATTGGGCCAAAATTAATTGATCTGTGGTTTCTATCCATTGATTCTAGTTCTGCACTTCATTTCAACCGTAAGGGAATACCTTAGGGAGAGAGAGCACAACCTTGGCTGCTATTTCTTCACTCCTTTTCTTTTTTTTGGCAAGCCAATCAGGGTTAAGTGACTTGCCCAGAGTCACACAGTTAGTGAGTGTTATGTGTCTGAGGCCGGATTTGAACTCAGGTCCTCTTGACTCCAGGGCCGGTGCTTTATACACTGCGCAACCTAGCAGCCCCCAAAGATTGTATTTTTTTAGAAGTCATTTTGGTCATACCGTTGGTGCTTATTGAGTTTATGGTCAAACAAAATCTCTAGGAATTTTTCCATGTTAACTGCTGTTAAACCAAATATCTCCTATCCTAACTGTAACTGATTTAAAAAACTTAAATGCTAGACTTTACATTTATGGTTTTCTAATTTAATCTTGATGGTTTCAACTTAATCAGTCAACCAATAACTTTTTGGTTGCCAATTCTTTAATTTAGAAGAAATATGCTTTTTGTATCTTCATCTAAGTCACAGATTAAAAATGTTGAATGTAACAGGACCAGGAGTAGAATACCAGGGCAAACTACTATCAAACACTTGGTCAATCAGTCGATCAACAGGCTCATGCTATATGCTAGGCACTGGGCTAGGTGCTGAGATACAAATCCAAGAATGAAACAATCTTTCTCCCAAGGAGATTACATGCTATGGGGGGGCAATATGTACATATATAGGTATAAACAGAATAAACATAAAGATAATAAATTCAAAATAAATATAGGCTGTTTGATAGTAAACTACCTTGTATGCTACCTAGGAATTAGAAACCACACTCTATGTTTACCTAAATCCATTAACTCTTTGGATATGGTTCTCTAACCAACTACAAATTCACCTAACTTTCCAACCTTTTGGCTTACATTCTTCCATGTTCCCCACAAAAATATTATGAAAAGCTTTGTCAAACGCTTCCTTGAAACCCAGTTATAAGGTCCCTGGTTTCTTATTTGTAAAATGAGGGTGCTGCAGTAGATGACCTCTAAAATTCCTTCCAACTCCAAAATTCTATGACATTCTATGTTTCTGTGACATGCCATTAACCTGTAATTCTAATAACCTTAGCAAAAAAGGAAGTTAGTTTAATTTGGCAACACATTTTCACTGAACCCATGTCAGATCCCAGAGATCATTCCCTTTTCTTCTAAGTGCCTATAAATTGTTTAATTAGAAAATCTCACACTTAAACATAAGCATATTAAGTTTAAAAAAATTATGACATACAGAATATGGGAAAAATTAAAACTCCAGTTATTTAAAATAAAAACATCTAAGAATAGTCAGGACAATAAAAAGAGGATACAAAACTCAATAAACTATGCTAAATATCTCTTAAATGCTTATCCATACTTTGAAGAGTTGGTCCCTTTGTCCTATCCCCATTGCCCCTTCAGTTACTGATATTTTCCTTGCAGAGATTGCAGGGAATTAGAAGTTTGCCAGTTCAGATAAATGGTATATGATAACAATCTAAGAGCCTCTAATTATTGCTCATTAATACTGCTATCACTGCATGGTGAGGAGGGGTACTAGGAGACATGCATTCTCATCCACCAAACCCCTTTTCCTCTCTGGATTTGTTGGTTCTTAACATACACCGAAGTGCAAATCACCAGGAATGCTAAAGTTTCTGATACTTCCTTACACATTGTTCTCTGTCTGTCTTTCCTCCCACCCCCATCTCAGCCTACCTGATTTACATGACTGTTTCCTGCACCAAGGAATCATTTTTGCTACCAACAGTTCTTGGAGACTAATAGGCAACTTGGATCAGCTTTGAGCCTTTGGTATTTTCTGCACACAGCTGCTCTCTTCACTAACATTTTCAAGCTCTGCTCCTAGGACGCACTTCTCCTCTATCTACTTATGAGGACAGGTGTATATGAAACTTGGAAGCCTCCAAGAGGGATCTATCACAGAATCATGAAATTGTCGAGTTGGGACTATGGATTTCCAAGGCCATCCAGTGCAACATGAACTTGAAGAAGATTCTCCTCCATAAGGCATCTGCCAGTTGGCCATCTAGCTTTTGCTGAAAGACTTCCAATGAGAGGAAGTCTTCTACCACCCCAAACTTTTCATTCTACTTTTATATATAGCTGTTCATTAGCAACTTCTCCTTCCTCCCCCTTCCCATTGTTCTTTGTTCTGCTCTCTGGAGATAAGTGCAATCCCTCTTCTGCATGGCAACCCTTGAAATACTCAAAGACTGCTCAAATTCTGCTCTCCTCCCTCCTTGAAACATAATTCTACAGTGCTTTCCATAATGGTTAGACAATTTCACAGCTCCACCAACAATGTATTATCATACTTGTCAATCTACAACCTGACCAATGTTTATTATTTCTATTTTTAGTCATCTTTGCCAAATTACTGGGTATGAGGTGAAAATTCAGAGTTGCTTTAATTTGCTTTAGTCTTATTACCAGTGATAGGATCTTTAAGAGTTTGCAATTTTTTAGAGAATTATTTATTTATTTATTTACTAGAGAATGGCTAAATTCACAACACCATCCCTTAACAATTCTCCTCTTCTCCATGTTAAATATAGGTTCATAGATCTAGATTCACAGAGCTGGAAGGGACCTCTGAGGCCAGGTGGTTCAAACCTCTTATTTTTCATATGAGGAAATAGTTTCCTGGAGTCTGAATGACTTGTCCAAGGCCACACAGGTAGTAAGAATTAGAGGATTTGAATCCAGGATTCTCTGACTCCAGTCAGTCAACTCTCATTTATTAAGCACCTGTTATGTGCCAGGCACTGTGCTAAGCACTGGGGATACAAAGAAAGGAAAAAAGATAGTCCCTTCTCTTAAGAACCTTATAGTCTAGTAAAAGAGCTTGCAGTCTAATGGACTGCAGACCCTCTTTCCCCTGATGATCATTATATGGTATGATCTTGAGACCCTGGTCATTGTCTTATGGACCTTCTTTAGCTTTTCAATCAATTACCTTTCTAAAATGAGGTACCTAGAACTGAATAGTATTCCAGATGTGGTCTGACCAGAGAAAAGAACACTGGGACTATAACTCCCCTAGTTCTTTATATGATGAATCTTTTTTTTTTTTTTTTTTTAGAGATTAATGGTATATTCACTTTCTTGGCTGCCATATTAAACTCTTAACTTATTTTAAACTTGAAGTCTACTAAAAACCCCAAATATTTTCAGAATAGCTATCTAGACACATGTTCTCTGCCTTGTATAGGAAGTCTACCTGGATTTTTTTCTGTTACTCATACATAACAGACCATCTCCACGTCTTTGCATTGGTTTTTCCCTATGCCATTAGGCAACTGAGTGACACAGCAGATATAGCACTGGGCCAGCAGTCAGGAAGATGAATTCAAATATGGCCCTAGATACTTACTAGTTGTATGACTCTGGGCAAGTTGCTTAGATTCAATGTGCTTCAATTTCCCCAGCTGTAAAATGGGGAGAATTTACTTCCCGGGGCTGTTGTGAGGATAAAATAATATTTGTAAAGCACTTAGCACAATGTTTGGCACATAGTAGGCACTTAAATCCTTCCTTCCTTTGTTCCTTCCTTCCTTCCTTCCCCTAAAACATACTTCTTTCTCACCTCCTCCTCTTAGAGGCCTTAATTACCTTCAAAGACATCAAGTGCCCTTTTCTAGACAAGATAGTCCTTCCCTGGCTGCTAGCATCCTTCCATTCAATAATTCGCTTGTATTTGTGTCTGTGTGTGTTTGTGTGTGTGTCTCACAAGATAGAATGGAAGGTCTATCAGGACAGAGACTACTTTGCTTTTGTTTTTATATACTCAATTCTTAGCACATGGTAGTTGTTTAACACATGCACCAAAAAATTGTGAAGTTACAGTCTTGCACTCATCCATAGAGAACTTAGAATGTTTAAATAGTGTTACTCTATGGTTGAAATATTTAGAGAATTCTTCATCTTTTGTAGAACACACCTACTTGGTCTTTCAACTCTTAGCTTAGAATTATAGGATCACATTATTTTAGAGTAGGAGGGAAGCTAGGTGGCACAGTGGATAGTATGTCAGACCTGAAGTGAGAAAGACTCATTTTCTTGATTTTAAATCTGCCCTCAAACACTTACTAGCTGTGTGATGCTGGGTCAGTCACTTAACCTTGTTTCCCTCAGTTCCTCAGCTGTCAAATGATCTGGAGAAGGAAATGGCAAACCGCTCTAGTATCTTTGAATAGAAAACCCAAAATGGAGTCATTAAGAATTGGACACAAGTGAAAAATGACTCAACAACAACAACAACAACAGCAACAAAAGAATTGCAAGAGACTTTAGATACCGCTGTATCCAATCCTTTCATTTTCTGGGTGAGGAAACTGAGGCATGGAGAGGTAAAGTGATTTGCTCAGGATGACACAGCTAGTGTCGAGGCAGAATCTGAAACAAAGTTTTACTGACTTTAAGTTCAATACCTTCTCCACAATCTCAAGATTTCTTTTTTTTCCCTCCATTTATCATACTTATTTTGTTTATCTTATGTTCCATTCCTTGATCTTTCCCCCCCTTTTTCTCTTTGTATTTATTTCTTGGTTTGCTTCATTCAACTCTTATCTTCTCCCCCCTTCCCCACTGTTTATTGTTTTCTCCATTTCATAGTTTGTTCAAGTCTCTTTATCCTCATGTAGTTTGTGTTCTTTTTCTTCCATTTTTAATTCTTCCAGGGCATTTCCAAACATCTCATCTTTCATTTTAATCTTGTTATTTGTTTACTTCAATCCATACCACAGAAAACTAATTTTCAGGCTTTTGGTCAAAATGCTGAATTGACTGGAAAAAAAGTTGGCAGTCTTAAGAGTTTTCAAGTCCTACAAATCCTCCATCTTCTTTCTGTTCCTTCTCTAGTCTATTCTCCTCCCAAGAGTTTAAATATGGCTAAAAAAACAATAACAACAGCCAAATCACACTTTTGTCCTTTCATGTGAGGTCTTTTTGGGCTTTTTTCCTCATGTTCAGAGGTAAGCTCCATCCCACCTCATGCCCTCCTCTTTGAGGTAGGTAGGGTATTGATCTATTCTACCCCTGAATATTATTTGGAACATTACTAATAGCCCTTCTATGAACTTGGAATTGGGCTCCTGGTATACAGAGAGATGGCATAGATCCTAATTCCTTTGAGCCTTGCCTGGAGCAAGGGCATTGCTCATGTTTTCAATCAAGGGATAATGCTGCCTGCTCTCATGAGCCAGACATACCAGGCCTCTATGGGCCTAGGCAGCCCAATGTAGCTGCATTCTGGGGATTTGGAGTCTTTATCCTCCCTCTGGTGGCCATTTCATCAAAGCCTTCCAGCTAGTTGTCAATATCCTCTATTAATATGATTTCCATGTCAGCAACATTGGTGGGTCCCATGTCACATGCTGTTTCAGAGTGCCTCTGCTGGAATACCTGCTTTCAGTACCAAGTACATGAGCACCTGACTAGACCATTTTGCTAGGGAAGTTGAGATCATTTCTTGCTTCTCATGGAGCACAGATAAGAAGGTGACTTCTGGCCCCTGACAGGATGACAGATTTTGGGATTTTCTATATACTCTATAGTGGGAAATATTGCTGCTCTTTGAACTTAAAGTTAAGGCTCTGGAGCTCCCAGAGTTATTTCCTCAAGCTCAGCTACCCTCCTCACCAATCCAGCTAAGTAATGGGCGAGGTATGTGGGGAGAAGTCGCTCCCTCCATGGTAGGTAGGTGATGCAATATAGAGAGTATGGGACTTGGAGTCAGGAAGAACCAAGTTTGAATATTACCTAAGACAATAGTGAACTTGGGTGAATGACAGCCTCCCTGTGCCTTAGTTTCCTCATCTGTAAAAGGGGGATGATAATATCAAGTAAGAACATATGCAAAGTGTTTTGCACACCTTAAAAAGCACTATAAATAGTAGCTAGTTATAAATGTCGGTGAAGGAGCTCTCAGTCATTACTAGCCCAAGTTCTCAATGCCTTTGTACTTCCTATACCTTTGTCTCCATGAAAACTATAGAGAACTCTAAAAATTGCTATTTCAGGTAAATGGTATATTAACAAATTTGATAATAACTTTTTATCATGGTTTACCAATACACATACCTCTGTGTGAATGTTTTTATATGTAGGTGTACTAGGACCCATCATACAGCCCAAATGTTTGTGGCGTATACTTTCCTTACACAGGATCCTACAAACCTGCTAAGGTCATGTCTCCAGACTTAATTCACTTTGATTTTCTTAGCCTTAACACACAAATAGATGCAAAAACTGCAACCAAGCATTTCCAAGCAATTAACAGTCTCTCACATACACTACTGTACTCCTCCTCCTTCTCCTTCACACTATTGACTGAATCAACCATTCCTTTCACAGGTGCAGGGACCAAGGATTTGTGGACACCAGCACTGGGAGAAAAATACCGACGAGTCTTTAAAAAAGACAAAAGAAAACAAACTCAGGCTCTTACAAACTGACTGCCATTAGTAACTTCTTTCTGAAGAACTAAGGAAATGCAAGACTAGTATTATTACATTACTGTTGTAGGAAGTTGATCAGTTCCTGCCAGGGAAGTCTTTAGGGCAGTACCATAGACTAGGGACCTGTATGAAGTAAAGAAGTGACCAAGATTTTCTTGGAATTGCCTCTCTAGAAACCCCAAGTTTGTTTTCTATCCAAGGGGAGTCCAAACCACAGGGTGGCGCTTTGAGTCTGAAAGACTAGACAACTACCTAAGATGAAGATGAAATTTATTGGAGAGGAAGTGATTGTATATACTATTTATGGGCTACTGTGTTTTCTGTATGCCATCTGTAAGATGAAATGAAGGCTATCTTGTAAGTGAGATGCACTTAGTTACCTTGAGCACTTACAGAGGATTTCAGGCACTTATTTCCACTGTCTTTCTAGACATAAGCTATGGCATGAGGTTTCCAGAGGAAACTCTGGTAGGGAAGGGGAAAGGAAACAAAGAGATGTGATTTTTGGAAAAGTACTCCCCACCAAGATTCAACCCTAGGCTTATAAACTAGGTTTAGTCTTGGGTATGGGGTGGGGAATGCATGTCCAAAAATCACATTTCTTTGGGTTGTTTTTTCTCTACTCCTAAGGAAATATTCCAGTGAGCCCTTTTATTAACACAGGAACCCACATGGGGCCCAAACCTATGGTGTTATTAAGGGTTTGTATTGTCTCCAAAAAGAAAGCAAACTTTGGGTTGCTAGGGAGGCAACCCATTTTTTCCCAATAGAATTGTACCATCTGAATTAGGTTTTTGCCTGTTCCTTGTTATTTTTCCATCTCCAGGACAATGTGCTCAAGCCTCAGTTTATGAACTCTTGAAACTCCTCCAGAAGGCTGGGATTCAGCAGTTCTGGACGTTCAGTCACATGGTTCCCTTCTTCAAAGCTGCCATCTGTCAGGACAAGAAGTTATTCCACTGTTTCTCCATGGCTTGGGTCAGGAGGTGGTAGGGGATGAGGGGGCAAGGCAGGAACTCTCCTGGGACCATATGGCTGAAAGCGCAGTCACTGCCTCTCACTGACACCTTTCAATGCTGTGAGTAAGAGCACATGCAACAGCAATATGCCTCTGTTCCTAGGTTTTCATAAATGACTTGGAGTGGGGAAGGGTGATAGGTTAAGTAGCCACACAGGCTTCCTTCTCATCCCTAGTCCTGGATCCAGTTTTGTTCTTAGATCTCTGATGCATTGTCAGATTTGTATTCTTACTGGTATCTCTATTTTTCTCTTTGGAGGAGAGCCAAATCTGTAATGATGAGTTTCTTTTTATTGGCTCAGCATGGCTCTCTCCCCATCACAATCTAACACAACCAAATCATTCCCAGTGACTGAGTCTTAAGGAGATATTCTCAGTCTTCTCAATGCAGCGCCAATGGGCCAAAAATGTAATGAAGACTCCTTTTTATTGGCTCAGCATGGCTCTGTCCCCGTAACAGTCCAAGCCAACCAAATCATTCCCAGTGACTGAGTCTTAAGGAGCTATCCTCAGTCTTCTCAATGTGGTTCCAATGGGCATGTCTATAACCTCGGAAAATACACAATCTCAAACAAAGGCTCATTTCCTTGTGAGTTCATTAAACTAATCAGAGTACCCAATCAACCCCCTACATTGTTCATATGCAGACTTCATAACTTAACCTAAAACTTTTTCTCTTATTTTCATGCATCCTTTTTGTTTGATCTAACATTAATTTGGTATATTGAAGGTATATAGCAGAAAATCAACTCACACTGACTAATGTTAGGGCTTAACAAGAGTAACATATGGGGCAGCTAGGTGGCGCAGTAGACAAAGCTCCGGCCTTGGAGTCAGGAGGACCTGAGTTCAAATCCGACCTTGACACTTGACACTAGCTATGTGACCCTGGGTAAGTCACTTAACCCCAATTGCCTCACCAAAAATAAAAAAAAGAATAATATATTGAGGTCATCTCTTGAATATAATATAATATATAATATAAAATAATATAATATAAATGAAAGTAGGGACTTTTGTTTTTGTGTCTAAATGTTCAATGCCTAGTGTGGTACCTTCTATGTAGTAGGTGCTTAATAATCTTTGCTCAGCAAATGGTGACATATTCATTATCATGAATAAAAATCATATAGTTATATTCATGTGTAGTTTTCTGATAAAGAACCCCCTACATAAGGAGCCTTAGGGCAATACATCTCTTTCGGGACATTGTAGTAGCAATTAAATAAATGACAATTTAAAGGGGTTGGTGCACCTTCCAAAAGGACTGTTTCATCCCAAGGGTGTGAACCTCCCCTACCTAGCAGGTTTTGAATGCGGCCTTAGAGAAAGGCTGCTGTTCTATTCAAAGGTAATGGGTTAGGTTCCATGAAGTCCCAGTGAGTTATTAGGAAAACTAGAATTCAAGATTCCCTGTTTCCTGTTCTCCTTGCCCTACCATTTAGGTGAAATTGCTTCTTGCAGAAGCAAACTTTTCCAAATTAAACCATGCTGGGAGTTCTGGGTAGGCAGGCAGCAATTACTTGACCTTAACAACCTTGTGCTCTTGTTAAAAAATGTCATGGGACCCTTAACAACCTCAGTAGGGTCTAGCAGTCTCATTGAGTTGGTAGTTATATGTCTTATTTAAACCACTAAAAGGGAGAGCAAATACTCATTTTCTTTTATAGATTAGTTATACTTGTTGAATAGCATAAAATGTAGTATTATAATGACAAACCAAACTTTCTCCAGTAAAGTTCTATTTCATTGCCTCACCAAGGACTGGCAGTAGCCCTGCCACCTCAAAGATTGTACTAGCAAAGTATAAGCACAAACAGGTTCTAGGAAGCTAGAAAATATATGAGCATATCTATACTCTCTTCGAGTATGGTACTGGTAATAGCTGCTAGCTGAGGACCAGACTAAATATACTCAGAGATTAACTGTGGCTTAACCTGAAAGTCTGAATTTTCTTTTTCCTTTTTCCGGGCCACAACCATTCACGGAGACTCTATTAAAACATAGAGGATGTGCAATGTGCTTCGAGGCAAGGAAAGGGGAGTATACATGCTCATCCAATCATGAGTCTTTTTCAATATAGGAAAAGCACTAACCAACATTATACTCTTCTATCTCTCCAAATCTAGGGTACTTCTAAATTTAACATTTCTATTCCCCAAATAGCTATAATTTGATTTAGAGATAAATTCAACCGCACAAATGTAAACCATTCTTCAACCACAGACTAGTAATTTGTTTGCAATGATTAACAACAATAATAATTCACTTGTAGAAATAGCTTTTCATGGTTACAGAGCATTTGAGATTCATTCTTTCTCTTCACCTTCATAACATTCTATGAGGTATGTAGTACAAATAATATTAGCCCCATTTTACAGATGAAGAAACTGAAGCTAGGTTAAGAGACTTGTTTAAGGTTACATAGCTTGTAAGTTGTGATGCCTGGACCTTGCCCCAGGCCTTCTGACTTCAGAGTTCAGGTTGATATTCTTTATACCACACTGCCTTTAGTTGCAGTTATTTCCATTCTATAATATTGTACCAGAGACTGTCCTGCTAGAAAAATAAGGTCAAACACAGTTAACTCATGAAAGTAAGGCTTTACTACACATGAGAAGATACACTACTATCTCTGGTATAGTGAAAGGAGGACTATATGTAGAGACACGGATCATAGACTTTGCTATTCCATTCAGGAATAGGACAAAAGGGCGCCGGCAACACGAATGTCATGATATCTATTCTGTTATTGCATGTGTGACCAGCCCCTGTGCTTTTCACCTCTTTCTCAGGGGGCAATAATCAAATCGGCATTATCGTTGCTACTAGAAAGTGTAATGCAGCACTGCCCTATGGCTTAACTCAAAATTACTATGATTGGCTAGCCCAGGTGTGGAGAACCTGTGACCTTGAGGCCACATGTGGCCTTCTAGGTCCTTGGGTGCAGCCTTTTGACTGAGTCCAAGTTTTACAGAACAAATGCTTTTATTAAAGGGATTTGTTCTGTGAATTTTGGTTTCAGTCAACAGGCCACACTTGAGGACCTAGGGGGCTACATGTGGCCTCAAGGTCACAGGCTCCTCACCCCTGGGCTAGACCCAAACTCCCCTCCTCTAATAGGTACTGTACTCCTCCCTATAAGATGCAAATTCCTTGAGATTTTGAGTTTACTGTCTCATGTTTGCACTTGAATCTCCAGCATCTAGTATAGTCTGTGCCTAGCACTTATTAGCCATTAAGTTTTTAGCAACTGAGCAGACATTAGTTTTCTTGTCTATAAAGTGAGAGGGTCCATTAGATAATGTCTAAGTGCCATCCCATCTTTAAAAAGTGCCAGGATTCTCAATTACTTAGACAAGTAGGGAATAGTGATAGCTACGATTTTGGAGGGAAAAATATATTTTTCTGAAAAAAATGGGTAAGTTAATCATAAGCATAATTAAGCACAAAGAACAGGGATAGGCTAGCATAATTATAGAAAAACACTATGGAGAAATTGAGCATATAAATATGGCAGAAAATGATCAGAAAATTATAGTGTATAATACAATATCATATCAGTAATGTAGTGCCCTCGTTTAAAATGCAACAAATGATAGTTGCTGTTTTACATAGTACTATCAGGTTTATAAAGTAATTTACATAAATTATCTCAACTCAGATCGTATCTCAAGGGCAAGGGAACAGAATTTGTAAACTATAGATTAGATGGCTTGACTTTGATTTATGACAAGATTCTAGAACATATTACTAAAGGGATGATTAATTCACATTCAGAAAAGGAAGCAGGGATCACAATGGCCTATCATGGCTTCATGAAGAAGGGGTCACAGAATCACAGATTGTCTAGTTCTTCAGTTTTAATGATACTCAAACACCTTTTGTTTATACTCTGAGCATACCTTGTCTACTACTTTCTCCTCCTTTTGATACTATGACATGTGTTAGTGGTGCTGCCACAGAAAAGGTTGACCCTTCAGATGTTGGAGGAGAGAAAGGAGAAGACATATAAAGAGAAGAGGATGGTAAAACTGGCTAGGAAGGCATAGGTTGATTGGGAAATTATGGAGGAGTTAAGCTCAGAAATGACTAATCTTGGGTCTGTCTGACTTCTAATTAGAGTGTGGTTATATTCAAAAAAACACAAAAGAAACCACTTTCTATTTACTTTATGTCAGCTTGAAAAGTAGTAATGTGAAAGTTAAGGCAAATACAATTCAGAAAATGAACTCACTTTGATTAAAAATGTAGTTCAATAGATTGTATAAAATGTAATAAAAAATTATTTTGGGAGCACAATGATTATGTAAGGTTGAGTATGTGGTAAGGCAACTGGTACATTACAATTTGCATCCTATGGATTTCTCTCTCTTTTTTTCTCCTTAAACCTCATAACACAACCCTACCAACGAGCTCTTGTTACTAGGTAGATTTTTTTCAGCTCTTTGTGAAAGCCTTAGCGAGTAGGCTGCAAGCAGGAAAATCCGCTATTTATAGGTGTTTCGACTAAAAGTGTCTGTTCAATATGTTATGGAAGACTTCCAAGAGGTGGGAGAACAGGAAGCCATCGCCTAAAATCAACTAGAAGACTGGGGGAGTGTTATGGGGGAAATGAGAGATTTTACATGGAAACATTTGAGGCAGATGATTGAGGAGTCATTTTCGGAGTTCAGGATTAGAAACTTAAAGGAATTCGCCCAAACCTGTTACTGCCAGGCCCTTAGCTACATAACAAAGCCAGCCAAACTCTTGATAATTCATTAGAGAAGAGAACAGAGAAAGTTTCACCTCCCAGGATACCTTTAAGATAGGATTTTCCTGAGAGGAGGTTTCCTTTCGGTCATCAACTTCCACAAGAGTTGATAGTCAGATACTGTGTCTGCAAAGCTATAATTTCCTGAAGGTCTAGAAGTCTGTTCTCTTGTATTATTTTTATAAGATGATGTTTTATGTTTTTCATGACAAGGATATTGTGAAATTCACATGTGAAGGGTTTACATAAATTCATGTAAGACAGATCTGTAATGGCTTCTCAAGGAGGAGATCAGGGTATTTGGAGGAATATCACTAAGCTGAGAATTGAAAGGAGTGTCCCTAGTCCTTACTAAGTCAATCTTTTTAAGTATGTTCCCAGTTTGACTTTAGAGAAATTTAGGAATAAAAGTCCAGGAGCTTCAGGTTCAAAGTAATTCCCAAGCCTTACTTGCAGGTCTGATTAGGTTCCAGGGCCTTTTAGTTTGATCCATAGAATTGCCACACCGCTCTTGAAGTTACACTGAGGGTTTAGAATCAATTTAAAATCTCCCTCTTACAAACCTGTTCCAAAACAGTTCTATGCCTTTGCCAGCTTCAGAAGGACCAGATAGAACCTCTCTAATCCCAGCATGGCTTGTGGGGATTCATGTACCTGACTAGTCCTTGGCAGCTTCTATGATCTGTTCATCTTTGTTTTTATAAGGTCTGGTCATCATCTATAATTGGTTATGTAAACCATTAATCTGCTATATGAGTAGGCACCATTCATCATAAGCTCCTTCTATGCTTCACAGCCCAAAATACTTCTTTATCAACCCCCCATTCTCTCTTTTCTTATAGTCTCTGGTGAAGAAGTAGACTTTCTCCTGCCAAGACCAACCCCTCCACTTGTGCTCTTTATTCCATAATGTGCTGTCTCTTCTGGGATATTGTCCCATCCATAATTTCCTCTCTTACTTTCACTTTAATTTCTCCTTATCCATTGGCTCCATCTTGGCTGACATGTCCAACACTCCCAACACTCCCACGTCCTTAAGAACTCTTTGCTTGACCTGGCCATTCCTTCAAGCTATCATCCTCTACATCTTCATTTCATAGCCAAACTCTTAGAAAAACTTATCTATGGTAATTACCTCTATTTTTTTTAACCTCTCATTTCCTTCTGAATTTTTTTTTCTTTTTTTTTTGATGAGGCAATTGGGGTTAAGTGACTTGCCCAGGGTCACACAGCTAGTAAATGTTAAGTGTCTGAGGCCAGATTTGAACTCAGGTCTTCCTCTCTCCAAGGCCGGATCTCTATCTACTGTGCCACCTAGCTGCTCCTTCCTTCTCAATTCTTTGCAATGTGGTTTGTAGTCCCAAATGAACCTAACTTGACATGGTTACCACTGATTTCTTTATCATAATTTCTTAGTTCTCACATTTATTGACCTCTTTTGTTTATATTGTTGATTATACCCTCCTCCTAGCCCCATTCTTCTCTTGGATTATGTGATACTGCTCTTTCTTGGTTTTCCTATCTGACCACTAAGTGTAGGCATACTCCAAGGCTCTGATCTGGGTTCTCTTCTCTCTCCCAACTCTTGGCAATCTCATTACTTACCAAGGGTTTAAATATCATTCCTATGCAAATGACTTCTAAATCCACATGCTAGACAAACAACTAAGCATTTAATAAGTACCTGTTATTATAGGTGCTTAATACCTATTATACCTGCTCTGCTAAGTGGTGAAGATACCAAGAAAAAAATAACACCAGTCCTTGTTTTCCAGTCCCATATTATCACTTGCCTTCAGGATATCATCTGGATGTCCCACAGGCACCTTAAACTTAGTATGTCCAAAACAGAACTCATTGTATTTTCCCTAAAACCCATCCTTCCACATTTCTGTCTACAGAAACATCAGATTTCCAGAGTACCAGCCATCCTTAACTCTTCCCTCTCTCTCTTAACCCCATAACGAATCACTTGCCAAGTCTTTTTGACTCTACATCCACAATATATCTAGCATCTATCCCTTTTTCTCCACTCAAACTGCCTCTATCTAGCTCAGTCACTCATCATATTTTACAATCCTAACTGGTCTTCACGCCTCTAGATTCTTTCTACTTCAATTATCTCTAGGATAAAATACAAAATCATAAGCCTGGCATTTAAAGCCCTTCTCAGTATGACTCCTGTTTACCTTTTCAGTCTTATTTCATATAACTCCCCTCCATGCATTCTGTGTTCCATTCAAATTGGGCTATTTGTTATTCTCCACCCATGAAAATGTAGGTGCATTGTTTTGGCTGGGGATGATTAAAATATTTCTGGAGAGAGGATTGGAAAAGTTTCATATGCCACACTCATCAGGCATCCTGTCATAGTAGAAAAAAAGCCCTGGACTAGAGTCAAGAAACCTGAGTTTGAATACTACTTATTTATTTGTGACTTTTCCTTTATATGCCTCTGTTTCCTTATCAATAAAATTAATGAGTCATATTTCATGATTTGGAGTATTCCTTCCAAATCTACATCCTATTATTATGTAATCTTTACCCTTAATCATATTCCTTCCTTCCTCTTTCAGGACCTTGCTCCAGAAGTCATCCTCTCTCATCCTTCCTCTTCCAGGATCTTATTCTAGTAGTCATCGTATCATTTTCAATTATTTCATTTTAATAATTTTCAAAAAATATCATCTGGAGTGCTAACATTCACAATGAGTTGAAGCTAGTAAGGGAAGCGGAGAAGAACAAAAGGGGTTTTATTAGCTATATTGGAAGAAAAATAGTCAAAGAAGGGATAAGATCTATGTTTGGGGTAGATGGGACAATAACTGATGACAGAGAGAAGGAAGAACTGCTCAATTCATGTTTTCCTTCTGTCTCATTCTGAACAAATGATGGAAAAAATGACCAACAGGGAGTTGGTATCCAAGGTAAATGAAGAGCTATAAGGAAGGACCTGGATGCCCTTGATGGATTTAACTCACCTGGCCCAGAGAAACTACACTGTCAGTAATATTTGAAGGATCATGGAAAATGGAACATGTACCACAAGACCTGAGAAAGGCAAATAATGTCCTGAAAAGGGAACAAGAACAGAATCTGTAACCTCTAGACCAGTGAGCTTGACACTGATTCCTGAGAAAGTTGGAGAATGGCTTGCTAAAGGGATGGTTAATGAAAATTCAGAAAAGAAAGAGGTGGTTGCAAGGAGCCAGAATGAATGATTCAGGAACAGATAATATCAGACTAACTTTATTTCCTTTAATAACAGTTAATAAACTGATAATTGAAGGGAAGAATGTAGATATTGTTTATGTCAATTTTAGCAAAGCATTTGATAAAATATCTCTGGCTATTCTTTTGGAGAAGATGGAGAGAATAGACATGGATTCAATGAATGGATTAAGGACTGGTTGATGGCTAGGTTCAGAGTAGCTATTAACGATTCAATCTTAATGTGATGGGGAATCTCCATTCAGAGTACCTCTAGGATCTCTGCCTGGTCCTCTGTCATTCAACATTATCAATGACTTGGATGAGTTGCAAATGACATGCTCATCATATTGGCAGATGACATCAACTTTGGAGTAACAAGGTGGATGGCAGTCAGAATTAAAAAGATCTTGACAGAATAGATTTATCTAGATGAAGAGAAGCAAGGATCAGAGTTACTAGAGAAGTGCTTTAACACCATAGAGATGCTCCTGAATGGACCAGTGACATCAAAGCCTGTAGCCCATAGTTGCAAATCAACCCAAGCATATGGGTTTTCCTCCCTCATATGTTTCCTTACCAGGTTTCTGGGTATGACCACTTTCCTCCATAGATGCTGAGTGTATTAGAGGAAAAGTGTTACCAGGTTTATTTTTGGTTGTAATGTATTTATTATTATTGATTTGGTTTACTATATGAGATCTTGCGATCTTATTTTTTTGTTGCTTTATTGCTAAGTAAATGCATCTGTTTAAAATTTTAAAAAATGTTGACAGATTAGAGCATTGGATTAAATCTAACATGATGAAATTTAATAGGGGTAAATATAAAGTTTTACACTTTGGCTGAAAAAATCAACCTCAAAAGTATAAAAACAGAGGAGGTATGCTTAGGTAGCATATTTGTCTGAAAAAGATCCAGATATTTTATAGAATGGCAGCCTTGATGAGAGTCAGCAGTATGATATGGCAATCCCCAAGAGCTAATGACATCTTGGACAGAACTAAGACATTAATTTCAGGAATAAGGAGGCGATAGTTCATT
Source organism: Vombatus ursinus (assembly GCF_900497805.2). NCBI lineage: Eukaryota > Metazoa > Chordata > Mammalia > Diprotodontia > Vombatidae > Vombatus > Vombatus ursinus. The sequence continues at coordinate 45,223,886 of NW_020954590.1, read as the reverse complement.
TTTACTCAGCCCTAGTCAGAACTCATCTGGATTACTGTATTCAGTTCTGAATGCCACAGTTTAAGAAAGATATTGTGTAGGCTGTAGAGCACATAGGGGATGGCAACCGATATGTTGAAGGGCCTTAAGTCCATGTAATATGAGGATCAGTTGAAAGAATTAGGGATGTTTATCTTGGAAAAGAGAAGCCTGGAGGGGTGTATGATAATTTTCTTCAAGTGTCTGAAGGTCATCATGTGGAAAGGAGATTAGACTTGTGTTTGGCCCCAAAAAGCAAAATCAGAAGTTGAAGAGGCAAATTTAAGCTTGAAATTAAGCTTAAACTTCCAAAACTTTTCAATAATGGCATGGACTTCCTTGAGAGATGGTGGCTTTTTTCTCATTGGAGGTCTTTTAGCTGAGGTTGGATGCCACTTCTCCAGTATTCCATCATGAGGATACCTTTTGAGTATCGCTTAGACTAAAAGGCTGCTGAGATTCACCTCCCAATTTCTTTGACTCTCCTTCTCTAGTAGTTGCTTCTCATTGGTTATAAATATGGTGAAATTGGGGCAGCTAGGTGGCACAGTGGATAGAGCACCAGCCCTGAAGTCAGGAGGACCTGAGTTCAAATCCAGTCTCAGACCAAACACTTGACACTTACTAGCTGGGTAACCCTGGGCAAGTCACTTAACCCTGATTGCCTAAAAATACATAAATAAATAATTGTGATGAAATCTCCACAATGCTAGAGCAAATCTTTCCTTGATCTTGCTAGCTCATCTAGCTACCACCCTCTCTCCTTCATTGCCAAGTTTTTTGAAAAATACATTTTCTATATCTGATGCCTCTGTTTCCTCCTACACTTTTGCCTCAATTTCTTCAAATCCAGCTTTTGTCCTTAGCACTCTGCTTAAACTCTTATCATCTTTCTTGGTCTCTTTGCAGCATTTGACATTGCTGGAAACCATTTCCTATTAGGTATAGAGACTAATACTACATTCTTCTGGTTCTCCTCATATTTTCCTGACTAGTCTGAGTGTGTGTCCTCTTCCCAGCCCTTTAACATGTGGTAAAGGGCAGATTCCTTGAGGCTCTGTCCTTGGCCCTCTTTTCTTTTCCTTAACTACTACAGTTTCGATAACCACCTTTATGCAGGTGACTCACAAATCTGTATTTCCAATTCTGAACTCTAGTCCTGAATTTCTACTTGTCTATTAGCCATCTCCAGTACCTCAACTGTTCTAAAACTGAATTTATTTATATCTCCCCCTCTCATCTTAAGTCTGCTCCTCCTTCTTTTATATTTATTTATTTTTTTAATTCATGGAACAAAACAAGCATTTCCACAACATGGCTCCTCCTTCTTTGCTACTTGTTTGCAGTATCATCATTCTTTTCTATTTCCTAGATTTAATACCTTGGTATTATTTTCAAATCTTCTTTCTTTCCTTTATCTTTTGTATCTAATCAGTATAGTCAATTCCTCTGCCAAAACTTCTTTTGCATCTGTTTCTTCTTCTCTATTGCCACTGTCCACTCTTTCATGAAAACCCCCTGGATTAGTGCAATGACCTCAGAGCAGGTCTTCCTTCTTCCACTCTTCCCCTTTTCACCAATTTATCTTTCATATTGATGCCAGAATGATATTTTCTGTTCAAAGATATTCAACGACTCCTTATTGTCCATAGAACAAAGTTCAAACCTTTTGAGATACCTTATCTTACTCTCTTATGCCCAATCCATATCCTGGTCAAGCTGCAATACTCCTTACCTCACCAAAGATCTATGTCTTTCTGCTTCTATTTCTGCTTCTGCTATTCCCTAGTCTAAACTGGTATCCTGCCTCTGTCTGTTGAGTTTTTACTTGCCTTTTAAAGCCCAGCTCCATACTATCTCATTTATGGGGTCCTTCCTGATCCCTCTGGCAACTAATTCTCTTCATGCTTAGATGTGTAGCAGTAATTCTGAAACTTTCTAATTCTAATCCACTTATATAATCCCTTGTATTATAACAATTTGTCTTTATGTCTCATCTTCTTAACTAACTTACATGATAAACTCCATGAAGGCAGAGGACATTTTTGTGTCTATTCAGTTTTTCCTCAAATGTGTAGCAAACTGCTCTATATACAAAAGGAATTTAACAAATGTTTATTGAATATGTAAATGAGTTAAAAATAATGTGAAGAGGGACCATTAAATTCACTCACAAGAAGGTTGCATGATGTAGTGCAAACTGGGTTGTACTGTCTGTAAGAAGACTTTATTTTAAGTTTGAAACCTGCTAATATTTAGTGAAAGGACTTTGGACAAGTTTCTTCACCTCTGTATCTTGATTTCTTCATCTGGTCAACAAGTATTTATTAAATGTTTACTGTATACCTCATACTGTGATAAGTGAGGAGGATACAAAGAAAGGCAAAAATCTGTCCCACATTCTAATAGGGCAAACAACGCGCAAATAATTATATGCCAACAAGATATATACAGATGAATTAGAGATAATCATAGATGGAGGGCACTAGCATTAAGAGGGGCTTAGGAAAGACTTCTTACAAAAGGTGTGATTTTAGTTAAGATTTTAAGGAAGCCAGGGAAGCCAGGATCCAGAGATGGGGAGGGAGAGAATTCCAGGAATGGGGGACAGATAGTGAAAATGTTAACAGTCAGTAGATAGAGTGCCTTTTTTCAAGTGAGGAACAGAAAAAATGGCCCGAGGCACTTTTGTAGAATACAATGGAAATAAGGTACAAGAAGCCAGGAAAGGTAGGATAGGACCAGGTTATGAATGGCTACAATATAACAGGCTTAGACTAGACTACCTTTTAAGAAACAGTCAACTTACTGGAATTTCCTTAAAAATGGTTACATTAGCAAAATTTGGATTAGTGGGATTAGCCTTTCTATTGGATTTTAAACTGTACCAATCTTAGAAGTAAAGATCCAAGAGATTTGGAAGAGGACCAGATGCAGAAGAAAATGGCCTCAGTTATTAATTACCATTTGTTAAGATGCATAAACTAGGAAGAAGTAGCCGGATGAGTGTGGAGCATCTTATCAGGACTGCTAAGGAGCATCTGAAAATGTTTATCTTTTGTTTTGTGGTTAAGAAACTGTCACCTTAATTATTGCCATAATAACTAATGAACTAACTATTCTCTTTGGCTCAGGCTTTCCCCTGTCTTCTTGAAAGTGCAATTGTTTCTATTAATTTTAATGAGTTTCTGATTTATTTTCATTTGTGGTGGTAAACATTACAATGATCCACAAGCAGAAAAAAAACACTGGGAAAAATGGTTTTGAGAAAAGATAGCCTTTGAGTTTAGCCTATATTCTATGTTTATTCTCTACTAGCATGATAACTAATAGGCAAAACTGTTTCACATTTCATTTCAGTTTCTGTAGTCTTATGAGAACAATCCTACCAGATTTCCAATCATGATGATTAGTGAGTCAGCACTTACGGGTTCCAGAAATGAAAGGTATACAGGCTGCTATTATCTTTTAGTTGTACTTTCTGAAGGATGCTTGTGTTTCAGAGCTGTGGAGCTGAAGCAATCCCTAGGGACCTTGATGTGCCCTTTAATAAAGGAGGTGTGGAAGGGTGGGTGAGATCCAGGGTGGAATAGGCCTAAAAAGCTTCTCACACAACTAGAAACCCTACAGCTGTCCCCATTAATTAAGTGAGTCCTGTTGACTCAGCAAGACTTGCTTGAATGAGGCAGCTGTGTCCCCACAGAACTAAGGTGTAAACCCCAAAGCAGGTATTGTCTGAGCAAACAGAGGTCTTGAAGAAGCTAGGGGAGCTTGTGTTTCCTCAGTTAATATTGAACCATAGGAAACCTGACCCAGTGATTCTAAGTTGTCAAAGGATCAATGGCTTTGTTATCACTTCACCCACAGACTAAAGCTTTATTATGTTTGTTCACAGACTCAAATAGCCTAAGCCCCTAGCTGGTCCTATTCAGAGGGAAGGCCATTTTTCGTCACTGAAGCAATTTCTTTTCTCCTAACTGTGGTTTAAATGAAGACCAGACCTAGAAAAATAAATAACATGCTATGCACTTCTACTTATAGGCTAAATAGATGATAATACTCTTTGGGATTTGTACAGCAACTATTCTTAAAAGAACTCAACACTTTTAAAATATATTCCCTCCTTTGATTTCCTACTTTTTGTAATTAACATCACCCTGACCCCCAAGGGAAGTAAGTAAAATAATCATAAGTTTGTATTATTGTTCCCATTTTGCCAATGGAGGAACTGAGGTAGTAAGCAATCTGGCAAGTTGGCCCAAGTCACAGCTGAGTAAGGTAGCCATTTTTTCTGTTTGGCCATCCATGCCCCTCTCTATTAGACAATACTGTCATCTTAAGTAATTTAAGTAAGATATTAAGTATTATAATTTCCTAGTCTATTTGGCCACTAAGGGGACATATTCTCTTAAACATGCAAACATAGACCATTGCAGCATTATAATTACTTTCACCATATTAATAATGTACTTTTAGATAGCTATTATATAGCATTTCTTTCCAGAAGCACATTGACCTCTCACTCGTTGAAGACAGAACAACAACAAAAAGCAGATACAGGGTGAGCCTTGCTTAATTTAATTAAGAAAATCTTAGGCATAGATTGTTTAGACTCAAGTGGTCCATGAATAGATTTTAGGGGGACTGAATTTGAATTGGAAAAAATACATCTTTATTTTCCCTAACTTCTAACTAAAATTAAGCATTTTCTTTGATCAGGATTGTAGATGGCAAACATGATTTTGAGAGGGGTCCAAAGGCTTCACCAGACTACCAATGGTGTCCATAGCACAAATAAAAGGTTAAGAATCCCTGGTTCAGTTAACTGTCCAAAATCAGGGAGTAAGTTGATGGTATGACTTGGAGGTGGAGGGAGAAGTGTGAAGGACCTAAATTTCTTTAATATCTAGTCTAGGATTACGTCTCCCTTCCATGATCCAGTGGAATGACCACATTCCAACTTGCAGATATGGGTCACAATGGAGGAAATAATTTATAGTAGAGTTCCCCGAGCTTTTTTTTTTGGCCTAGAAGAGCTATTTTTTTGACTTTTGAATGTGTGGGGTGGGTGGAAGTGGGAAGTCAATGTTGCTAGTACAGTCCTTAAGTAAAAGAGCACTTAGGAGAAAGGTGGTGGTAGTAGTGACATCACTCTCAGGAAGACATGTGTCTTGGCTGGGAAAACAACAAGCTACTTGCTCTATAAGATCTTCAAAGGGAAACTCTCTTCTCACACCAACCTTCCCCATACTTTCTCCTCAAGTCAATTGTTCAGGATACCTGAAATCCTACCATTTGAAATGTGTTCCTTTGGATCTTGAGGAGCTCTTCTCCCCCAATAAAAGGCAAATACTCCATAAGAGAGGTTATAAGCAGAGATTCTTAACATTTTTTTGTGTGTCTTGTGGATCTCTTTGGCAGTCTGGTGAAGCCTATGGACTCCCTTCATAGAATGTTGTTTTTAAATGCATAAAATAAAATACACAGCATTACAAAGAAAACAAATTCTATTGAAATAAAGATTTATTTTTTTTACCCATTCACATTTAAGAATTCCCTGGCATCTATCTGCAGACCTCCTGAAATCCCAAGAACCCAAGTTAAGAACCTCTGTTAGGTTATTAATTTATCACATCCTCTCCAAGAGTGGGAACAAACTGCAAGCTTAGTAAGGGAATGGGGGAAAGGATAGCAGGAGGGGTGCACAGCAAAGATAAACTTTGGTGAAAAATTGTAACATTTGATTTTACCATTCTGCCTAGAAAAGGTCTTGAATTGGGTTGGGAGGCACCGGGGCTGGGTAGATTAGATAGCACAATCCTGAACATATTTGTTCTATTTTCTTTGTTTCCTCTTGAGGTTTGACTTCCTCACAATAAAGCAGGTGGGGGTTTAGGATTGATGGGAGAACTGTGGAGCCACATTTATCCTTTTGTAAGTTTAAAATACTCTACAGTCATTTGTAGATCTGTATTTATAAATCACAGGTAATTATTTAGGAAATAGTTGTGTGTGTGTGTGTGTGTGTGTGTGTGTGTGTGTGCATGCCCATTTTTAAGCATTTAGATTTTAACTTTTGACCTATATTCTTCTCTTCTCTTCCTGTGCCTCTGTCTATCCACTCAAAGACAAAAAAGTATGATTTTTGATATATGATCATAGATTTTGAGTTGGAAGGAAATTTAGAGGCCATCCTAACACTTTTATTTCATTGGTGGGAAACTGAGGCTCAGAGAGGTTGAGTTACTTACTCAGAATCACACAGTCAGTAAATTTCTATGTGTGGTTTTTAACCCATATCTTTCTCTTTCCAAGTCTAACACTCTATCCATTGTACCATATTGCTTCTCCATTTGGTCTTATGACAACCTGAGAGTATGGTAAGAATACATAAGCTAGTGTTTAAAAGAATCTTAATCTTTTTTTAAAAATTATTTTCCTTATTTTAAAAAAAAACTCATCTATTCATTTATTTTTAACATCCATTAATTTTTTTGACTTCCAAATTCTCTTCCTCCTTTTAGCCACTCCCCCACTCATTGAGAAGGCATATTAATTATACATGTGAAGTCATGCAAAACATTTCCATATTAGGCAAGTCATAAAAAGAGCAAGGAAAATATAGTGAAAAAGTATGCATCTATCTGCATTCAGAATTCATCAAAAGAACTTTAATTTTGAGAAGAAAAGTTGAGTAGTAGGAGGAGCCCAGAAGTTCACTCCTAACTAGCTGTGTGATCTTGAGTAAGTCATATCACTTCCCTTGGCCTCTGTTTCCTCATTTGTAAAAAGAGGGAGTTGGACTATAATAGCTTAAAACCCCACTAAGATTACAGAAAGACCCTATATACACAATAGAAAGCAGCCAAAAGGAAAAAAAAGATGCAGTTATATGATTCTATGTTATTGTTGTTGGCAGTGAAAGAAAAATATATACATATAAGTTCACTGGAACTCCTTGAGTCTCATTAAGGCAAGTGGGCCATTTCTATTAGCAACACTATTCTTTGCATATTTGGGCACTGAATATAACCTGTGTCTATAAAGAGACTTTTTTCTATAAGCTGAACATCAGGGCCAGTCTTCTTACTTTGTAGTTGCCCCTTCTCCATGTATTCTGGGTATGGTCCATTTAAAATGGATATTATTTCATGAAATAGTGTTCTAAAAGGACATATATTATTAAAGTGTGGGTGTATGCCTATGCAGGTATAACACACACATATAAGCATGCTGTCGTTGTTATTTAGTTGACTGAGTTGTGTCCTACTCTTTGTGAACCTGTGGACCATACTGTCCATGGGGTTTTCTTGGCAGACATACTGGAGTGGTTTGCATGTCCTTCTCCAGTGCATTAAAGTGAACAGAGGTTAAGTGACTTGCCCAGGGTCACATAGCTAGTAAGTGTCTGATGCTGGATTTGAACTCAGGTCTTCCTGACTCCAGGCCCAGCCCTCTATCCACTGATCCACCTAGCTGCCTCTAACATATATGTATATGTCATCTAAAATATAAATATGAGTGGCAACTATAGAGTCCATAGAATGCTGCTTACCAGACCAAGTCTGTCCCATCTTGAGTTTGAATTTTGAAGTCTTCTAACTTGGGGCAACATAATTTAAGTTCAATAGAATTTATGTTCCTTGAAGTTAGGGGCTATATCATTTTTGCCTTTGTCCCAGCTTCTAGTGCAGTGCCTGGCACATAGTAGGAGCTTAATAAATTCTTGTTGAATGACTAAAGATAGACAAAGAAAGCCCAGGAATAGAAAAATAATGCTGTACCCCTGAACAAAAGTATTGCTCTCCAAACTCATTTTGTAATGAAATGGAACTGGGGTAGAGTTTCTTCTTGTACTTCAGTAAATGGAAAAATCCCATTTTCAGAGATACTCTCAGGAAAATGTCTATAATTAGAAGATCAGGGGACTCATAATAGCTCTTGTCTTGGTCCCAAGTGCTTTCTTTAAGAAGGAACAGAATAAAAATGAATAAAAACAAGGAATGTGTCAAAGGTAACAGAAAAACAATGGGTCTTTGAGTTGGTGACATACCTCTCAGCTCTCCTCCTCTCTCTCCCATTACCCCCTCCCCCCAATATCTTATTCCTTTTCTCTTTCAGCTTTGGAAAATATACTCTTTCCTCAGTTTGGCAGATGAAGAAGTGAGGATGAGAGTGGTAGCAGGGGAAGAGAAGTTAGTTATATCCTTACTGAATAGTAACTGTGCATAAGAAACAGTATGTGACAGTTAGATAAAAGAGACAAGATTTCTGCCTGTAAAGAGATTTCACTCTAAAACTTTAGACATATAATAAGATACATACACGTATATGTCAGTTAAAAAATCAGATCACCAACATTTCCCTCTGTGCCATATTGGGCTCCAAATGCCCAATAGTTGGAACAGAATCTTCTGGTGAAGAGAAGTTGGTAAGGAGAAATGTTAGATGAGGCAAAATACCACTGATAAAACAAATAAATAAGTTCAATTTATACACATCCTTTCTCAGAAAGAGGAAACATTTGTTTCTGCAAATCTTTCAGACTCATGATATAAGTCATAGTAAAATCAGTCACAAAACTAATTCTTCTCTTGTCTAGCTCATTGGTAAACTCGGATTGACTGAAATGAATATTCCTCTTTAATTCCTTAGTACATTGATTTGGCAATTTGTGGTATGATTGAGAGTGCCAAGTAGATGACTTAGTGTGACAATCAGGAATCTTGGACTTTTCAGGCTGACAAAAATCATCATCTACACAAATCATAAATAACAGGTTTTTGTAACACCTGCTATTCATCATTGGCTATTAAGAAAAGTTGCTTCTTACTCCTAATAACCTGGCAACAGTCATAAAAAATTAATCCTTTTGCAGAAGGAAAATCAGTTTAGCCATGTTGCATATCTTTGTTGTTGGCTATCAGGGGCTTTTCAAAGCACTGTGTGCATTAAAAAACAAACAAACAGAAAGCAAATGTGTTGTGTGTTTTTGCATGTTGCCTCTCATTTAAATATGATGTAAAATACAGCACAAGACACAACAGTTTCTTCTAAAATTGGCAAAAAACTGTATTATTGGAGGAATAATCAAAGAGAAAAACAACCCCTACTACCAAGATATATGTATCTTATGCTAAGGATTAATATTACCTCATTGATCTACATTCATTACCATACTGTAACCCCAAGGAATCAACTATAACATATTACATACAGAAAACTTCTGGCTTTGGTTTATCCTAGTTTCTTTTCAACTTGTCTAAAACGTATTTAGGATACTGGATTTAGAGATCAACAACAATAATTCTCACATTAATTGCTTCCAAAGAGGTCTTTCCCATATATTTTTGATCTTTGAGCTATTTCTGAGCCTTTCAGAATCCTTAGTCTCCCATAGGATTTGGCTATTATCATAAGAAAAAAAAATGTGGACCATGTATGGACAGGACCTTGGACAGGGCTAACAGAGGATTAGACTGAAAATCCTCAAATTTCATTTACTGAGTACTGACTCCATGTTTAAACCTAGTTCATAACAAGTAAGCTTGTTTTTTATTAAGTGGAGAAGGAGGAAAGTAATGATCTATCAAGATCATTATAGAAAGGTCTCAGGGAATAGTCCACATAAACCAAAGTACAAATATATTCAAGAACTGTGACATACACTTGCTGAGCTATAAAGGCAACTTAAGAGTAGAGAAGAATATTTACTAATTCAGCTAAAGGCTTTGAAAAGCCTTGAAAAGCAGCTGAGAAACATCATTTTAGTCAAATTCATTATCAGAACTGTTCAACACTTATGGATTTCCCAGTAAGTAGCTTTTAACACAATTAGTCCAATTCAAATTGCCCTAAAATGAGGTGTGTATGTGGGGTGGCAGGGGATTAGGAGGAGAGAGAAAGAAGGATAACTGGGCAAAGATCAGAATTTTCTACAATAGGATACTTTAAAATAGCTATAATTTATACCTGCAATGAAAACAAAATCCTTGGTTCATGTTTCCAGTAAAGAATTCTTTAGCAATCTTTTATGATGCCTTACTTATGGAGGCAAAAAAAAAAATTAATCCAGAAAAGAACACTTCCAGGATATTTAATCATATAGCAAAAAAATAGTAAGCTTTAAGCTTCCTGCCCTGGAAAGCTGGCTGGTCCCACTTCTATTCCCTAGCACAGATAATGTCCTCTAATGACACTTTACTAGCTCATCTGTGTCAATGAAATATTATCTAAAAGTCCCTGTGGAGATACTGATTTAAAACTATCTGATGTTTCAACTTGTTTTCTTACCATCTATACACACATTAAGTTGCTAGCTACTTTAGCCTGACTAACACATTAGTTTTAGCAGAAACAAAAATGAAAAAGACAATACCCGCAACAACACATTAACACAATATGCAAAGGAACAGAAGAGTTTAGCCCAGACCTGGTCATTCCTTCCATTTCTGGAAACGTGAACACAAACCGAAGAGACCCACTCAGCCTTAAAAAGGTCGATCATTTTCCTCTCTTAAAATTTCATCTCTAACAGAATGCTTTCTCTCCTTCTGTCTCCTTGCTTGCTTTCTCTTTCCCCCTCTCTCTCCTTTTCTTCTCCTCTCTCTACTTCTACCGGAGAGCATTTGTTTTTCTTTCCTGCTTCTGCTGTGGATGAACGCAAACTCCACGATTTGAGGTGATTTTTTTTTTAAGACTAACAGTTGGGAATCTAAAATCCTGCTATTCTGAATGGCTTCACATGCCAGTTGCTAGAAACACAGTGCTTACATAAAGAGTCATGAAGAGACAAGAGTCCTGTGATTTTTAAGCAAAAAGCTAATATCTTAAAAGAACCATCCTTTTCTCCTTTGGTCCTATTTCTATTTACCTTTAGACTCCACAATTAGCACTTACCCTGAGATGTGCCATAAATGCTCTATTCCAAATGTATAAAAGCCAACCACATCTCATCTGAGAATTAAACAGTTTTAATGTCTTCAAATCCATGTCCCTGCTCCAGCCCCTGACAGAGACAGTCACTGGCAGCAGTACAACAATTCTGAACACCAGACATCTGATTCTTGACATTTAAAAATAACAATATTGGTAAAAAAGAGGAGCCTTTTTTAAATTAACTGCAAACAGCTTGTGAGTGAGGACATATTGCCAATTGTATGTGTTAATCTGAACATGTGATGATTTCAACCTTGCAATATTGAGTTTCTGAATTGATGCCATAGAGGAACCATAATACCTATGGAACTGATCAGTTTCCTGTATAGTCACAGTAACAACATCATGCAATTGGTTTACTAGAAGTTTATCTAGCAGTTGTACAAAGGAATAAATCCTGGCAAGTCAAGTAAAAATCAAATAGTTCTTTTATTGGTCTGAGAGAGTTCCTATCAGTATTTATGTGTGTATATCTTATAGATAGACAACTAGATGCCAATTAGTGTGAATACTGAATCTCCTGAAGTGGTCACATGTATTCAAATTCACACTTTTAAAAGTTATAATTGTATAAAATTTTGGTTCCAGCCTAGTGGAAAAATGTGGTGCAAATTCGAATAATTCAGCTACTTCATGGGATTCATTACTTGTACTAAGTGGAATCCAGGCATATGCACATGAAAAGTAAAGCAGAAAGAGAAAATGAACAAATTTATTCATTATTTGTATGCTTTAGTTATATGTGTTTGTTTCAATGGCAAAAGCTAAATGTTAGTTCTCTTATATGGTGCTCTATAGAGGTTTGTCCACATTGCATTGTTGTGTTTATCTCCCTAGTGTGAAATTCAAAACTTGTGAAAAAAAAGATGCTCATGAAATCTCAACCTGGACCCAACTAATGATAATTTTTAATGTTTATAGACCACTTTAAGATTTGCAAAGAGCTTTGTATATGTGAATAGAGTGATAGACTTGAAGTCAGGAAGACTTGCTCAAGTGCTGCCTTAAATACTAGCTGTGTGATCCTAAATCTCTCTTAAAAGGACTATCAGTCAATCAAATCAACAGGCATTTATTAATCTCCTACTATGTGTTAGACACTGTGCTAGGTCACAAGTACATAAATAGAAAGAATGAAATACAGCCTACTATAAATGACGTTATGTCTGCACACATATACCAGTTACTTTTTGTACATAAAGGAATCAAAGAAAGGAGAAAACTCTACTATGGTAATCTGTTCTTGGTTTCTTTCTCTTTTTTTCTTTTTTTTTGGCTAGGCAATGGGGTTAAGTGACTTGCCCAGGGTCACACAGCTAGTAAGTGTTATGTGTCTTTGGCGGGATTTGAACTCAGGTCCTCCCGAACCAGGGCCGGTGCTCTATCCACTACATCACCTAGCTGCCCCTATTATTAATTTTTTTTGATGTAACTATCTGATGTAAGAATATGTGGGTATTTGTGAACTAGTGAAAACTAGTTCGACTAGTACAGCCTCAGCCTCCCCCAGGATGCATATATGCTAAGGCTAATTAAGTCAGAGATTGGGCATTGTGTCTCCCTTTCCTCCCCTCCCCCCACCCCAATCCTTTCCCCTAACCTCTTACTGGATAACACAGAGTTAAGTTCTCTGCATCCCTGCCCCTCATTCTTCTCTTTTTATTAGGCAAGTCAGGAAATAAGTCTCATTTCACTGGTCCTGACTATACTACTATCTTCCCCTACTGACGATAGGGCAGGCTCCCGTTAATGCCAACTGGCTCTTTGCCTAAATTTCTATGTAAGTTTGACCGGAGTGCAAAAATTGTTGCAAGATTCCACAACTGGCGCCACCCCACTCTGTCCCACCCTTGGCCAAGGGCAATGGGGGCCACATGCTAAGATTGCTCCCTGTTGGCATCTATTCTCCACCTTACTTTGTGATCAGTAATTAATCCTTTTTAAACAGCTATTTTTGTGTGGCACTGGTGCTCTTCATCTGAACAATCCCGCATTATAGTATATTATTTCCATTTCAAAGATGAGTAAACTGAGGGGTTCAGAAAGGTTAGATGACTTGCTTTGAGTTAAACAGCTTAAGTGTCAGAAGCTATATTTAAACCCAGATCTCTTGCCTGGCTTCAAGTCCAGGCTATTTTTATTATTCTATATTGCCTCTCTATTTAATAATGACTGTTAGTAATTGGTAATCTACATAGTACATATTAGCTAAAACTACAGCAGGAAACTTTTCTATATCTCCTTTCAATATTGTGGGGCTGGGTTTTAGCATGCAATTGGTGTAGAAGCTTGGTGGCTATGGGTTAAAACACCCGTATATCTGCCTTGAAATGTCATAGGTAGAGCTAGAGTTATCATTCCTCAGGGAGAGAATTCCTCAGGGTATGCTAAATTTCTTTCCCTCCTTGCAAGGGAGACCTATTGCTTTCACTGAGGAGAACTCTCATTCTCCTCCTTACCAGGTAAACACATAGAGATCAGGAACACATTCTTCAACCTTTTGTCTGGAAAATAACACAAAAGAGCTGCTAGAAATCACTTTACTTTCCATTTATTTCACTTAAAAGCCTACCACAGCACCTGGAATTCTGAAATGTGTTACTAATCAAAATATTGCTTCAATTTGATCCCTTCAAGAATTATGAAGGTGGGACAGAATTACAGTGTGTACTTCATTTTATTTTTTTTTTGCAAATGGTTGGGTGTTTTTACTTTCTATTCAGGTTTGGTTGCTCCCCAAAATGGAATATGATTATTAACATGTTTACTGCCTTTTAAAAATTTCAGAATTATGTATATATATACATATATATATATGTAAATATGACATGCTTAAATGAAGGCAAAAATTTGAAAATGGAAAGTGGAAACTGGAAAAGTTTTGAAAATTTCAAATCTTTAAAGCATGAGGTTTCTTTTTATAACACTGAAATACAGAATCTTATACTGACTCAAATATCTGAGACCTTCTCATTTCTTTAATAGTACTCCATTTATATACAAACATTTCCCCTAAAGCTATATCTCCTCCTACTTCCCTACCCCAAGTTATTTTCATTCTTAAGTGAAAGAAGGGGAGAAGGAAAAGGATACATGAAATTATGGAGGAATAAACCTACCTACAAAGGCAGAACTCAAATCCACTTCCAATCTTTCATTATCCTATTAGACTTTTCCATCTATCCTTTCACTTATTTACTAAAGCATAGATACTTATTCAAAGTTACATAGCAGGCATAGGTAAAATTATTTGTTATTCATGCATCTTAATGTTTCTGTGTGAGGAATTGTCTGGTGTTGGCTACTGCCAAGTGTGGGTTTGTGGCAAGATGGGGTAGGAACAAGATATTAGGAAGTAACCGGAGCTCACGCTCCCGAGGCAGGGGCTGTGCTAGGCGGAGTTGTGGTGAACTGGGATGGGAACTGGATACGGAGAAGTAACCGGAGCTCACACTCCTGAGGCAGTGGGCAGTGCTATGTGGAGCTGTGATAAGCTGGAGAAGGAACAGGATACAAGGAAGTAGCTGGAGCATGTGCTCCTGAGGCAGGGGGCTGTGCCACGTGGGAGTGGGATGGCAGAGAACGAGTTCCTTTGTCTAGTCCTCCTCCCTAGGTACAATGCTAACCCCAGACGCCTCCTTCCTGTGTCCAAACCTGACTTCCTGGGTCACGTGCTTTCCCTTTGTCTATGCACTAACCCCCAGACGCCTCCTTCCTGTATCTGGTCCTAGCCTCCTGCATCACTTCCTCTCCCTTGGTTCACTAAACCCAGACATCCCCTTCCGGTATCTGATCCTACAATCAATGTCTAGTAGGCGGGCTGAGGAGGAGGGGCTAAGTAGGTACTTAAGGAACAGTAGAGATCGGAGCTCTCTCTTTGCTCCTGCTCTCTTGCTCTGGCCTTCCTGCTTGGCCTTGCTGTGATGGCCTCTGAATAAAGCTTGAGTGTTGGCACCTCTTGATCGGCTCATCTCTGTGTTTATCCGGGTGGGCACCGAAGACTGGTAAGTATGACTCTGGCAGCCTGCTCCTTATAGGAGGAGAGTGCACGGCACGGCCGGCACATTTCTGCCAACTTTTTGCTCTGTCAAAAATTCTTATCTAGATCACTAACTTCAGGGGTGAGCCTGACTTAGATTCTTAAAAGAATTCTATAGGGAAAGAGTCTGACATTATATTTAACAGTTATCTTTATGTTACGTAGAGTGATTTGTGATGACTGTTCTAGCCACCTTATTAGGGCAACTATATCGTAACAGAAGGGGGATCCTCCCCCTTTGCCTTTCCTTCATCCCTACTCCCCCCAGATGCCATGTCTTGGGGTAGGAGTGTAGGGGTAGGGATGGGAATATTTAAATGGGCACTCACTTTGCTTGGACGAATTGAAAGTCAATGACAAAGTTCCTTGTAGTAAAGTGGAAGAACTCTCAACCTTACCATCTGCCCTGCCCTGATGCTATACCTTTCATTCCCTTAGGAACTGCCATCTTACCTGATGATATAACCCAGGGGTGGGGAACTTTCGGTCTCAAGGCCACATGTGGCCCTCTAGGTCCTCAAGTTCGGCCCTTTGACTGAATCCAAACTTCACCGAACAAATCCCCTTAATAAAAGGATTTGTCCTATAAAGCGGACTCAGTCAAAAGGCCACACCCAAGGATATAATATTATAACCTCAGGACCTTGGGCCTCGCCATATGTATCTCAGCTGCACATTTTGGACTTCCAGATCACTCCATTTGCCACACAGCTCTATTTTCTTATATATGTTGTCTCTCCCAATTAGAGCGTGAGTTCCTTTAGAACAGAGACCATCTTGCCTTTTCTATTTGTATACCCAGCACTTTGCACATAGTTAAGTGGTTAATAAATGCTTCATTGATTCATTGATCTTTGCTGCTTCCTCTGAACTTCAGGAAGATGGGTCATAATGTTTTCATGACGTGGCCCTAAGGTACTGCTGACTGCCCCTCTGCATGACCTTTCTTTGGGACATTTCCTCTTGGGTACCATGGAAGCTTTCCAAAGCAGAGATGGTGCCTGCAGGTGGGCCATGATTTCAAATCAGAAAAGAGCAGTCAGGGAGAACTCCATAAAAGACACATTTTTCTTGCTTTTTCTTTCACAATAGGAGTGTGAAGATGGGAGAGAGGAATATATAAAAGCATAAAAAAGAAGTAAATGCAAAGGCTAGCCATATGGAGGGATGGGCTTGTGGCAAATCCCAGTCTGCATTATATACAAGTACTTGCACACTCTCCATGCACTCCCGTCTTTCTTTCTTCACACTCCAATGTATGAGATTTGTTAAAAATAAACAACAAGGATATTAGATCAGGGAAAAGCAGCAGGAGACCGTGGGTAGTGGTTGGGAAGGCACTATCTGCCTTCAACGCATGTGTGTGTTCTGTATATTGACATTTATATATACTGCATATTTACTTTTATTGTGTTTTGTTCTATTGATGCTGCCTTCTTAGAGCTTGACTATGTTAGTTTCTGTGCCTGTGATTGTTTGGTCTCTGTGCACTAGGAGGTCCTCCCACTTAAGCAGGGATCATAGGATTATAACATAAAGCTATAGTCCAGTCTCCTCATTTTAGTTGGAGAATCTAAAATGTCAGAGAAGTTGAGATGGAGCCTGGGTTCAAATCCAGGACCTTTAAATCCCAATCTCTGTGCTATTCTGTTTCTGCTGTGCTGTTTTTCCTCAGGTTAGGAATGGTTGGCTCAGTTCTCCATGTACTCGGCGTGGCTCTGATAAATACAGAGCTACTAATAAAGCACCTCTACACCTAACAGTTCTTTCTAGAATTTTATCACATAGAGCTCTCATTGAATTTCAAAGTGCTAAATCTTGTATTAACAAAAGGTAGATTTCAGACTTTTTTTCTCTATCCCACATCTTTTAGGAAGGGAGGAAAGCAAAGTATTAATAATGATGTCTTACATTTATGTGGACTCACACTTTTCAGAATTTACTACCGTTCTTATCTCTTTTGATTTTCATAACAACTGAGACAGACAGATCAGCTATATTTTCCTAATTTGATCTAAGATATATAGATGTTAAGTAATATTCCCTGGGTCACAGAATTAGTTAGCAACAGAGCCAAGAATAGAATCTATTTCTCTCCACTTAGCCCCATGTTCTTTCCACTATTACACCATAGCAATATTGAAGACAGAGCACCACCATGATTAAATGAGTGTTTCTAAATAGCAGTCACTCCACAAAGACTTTACCTGAAGATATTGGCAGGATCGTTCCTGTTGACAGGTTTCTGACTTCACCAAGGCCTGGTCGACATTAACTGAAGCTTTCTGGTAAACTTCACGGGCCCTACTCACTGTCAAGGTTGAGGACCAGGCACTCTTCTTCAGGAGTGGGGCATCCAGGTTGACGGGAAGATTTGCACAGGTAGAACACTTGACATCATTATTACTCCTGGAGGCCTTGATTGCATGTTCGTTGATTGTATTGTAAGCCTCCATGAAATACTGTGAGGCAGAGCGGTCTGGGCACCGGCCCATTGTCATCACTGCTGAGGGGGCATGATAGAGGCAGACATCACCATCCAAGTTGTCATCAGAGCTCCACCAACCTGAGGCATTCGAACGGGCTTTGGGTTCAGGCCGTCTTTCTTTGCTCTTATTTCTCTTGCTGTACCTCATTGTCTGTGTGTCATCTGGGCTGGCTTTGCCTCCATTGATGCTGCCCTTGGAGGGTCCCTCCAGAGAATGAGACTTGGTAAAAAGCTTCTGGACAGAGTGGACCAGGTGACGAATCCTTCCTGGGCTGTCACTACGGTGCTCCACAGCAGTTCTCTTGTACTGCAAGGTGTGGTAACCGTCTCTGTTGAGGGGGAGCTGCCTTTCAAATTGGTCCAGGAGGTTGGGAGGAAGGCGATTTGCCTTGTTAGCTAGGGTGCGGGGAACCAGCGCACATTCCTCCTTCAACTCTTGCTGGGAGTTGTAATGCCTCCTAGGGAAGGTACTGCTGGCCAGGGGGTCATTGAAGGGGACCACACACTCAGCTTGGAAGGAGTTCCTCTGAGTGTAGTAAGGGTGGTCAGCAGGGTGAGGCTCTACTGGGCTTAACAAGTATGGCTTCCTGTCTGCGTGATGGGATAGAGAGTCACAGGCAGAATCACAGGTCACTCCGTGATGGTGACTACGGCTGCTAGATAATCCTTTCATTGCTGATGCAAAGTGACTGCCAATGTCATCTACACCATGTGGCTATGTTCCAGACGGGTCTCTGGGAAAAGCCTAGAAAAATAAAGAATAAGAATGATGAGCTATTTAAACTCTACTTAGTGAACAGCCATTTCTTATCTTAAATATGCTTTCTGTATGTTAAATCTCTTGTGGTAATTATTGTCTAATACTGATGAAAATAGCTCACATTCATATAGTATTTTGGGACTTGCAAAGCACTTTGCCTACTTTATCTCATTTCATAAATGTAGAACAAAGACACATTTCTTTCCATCATCTCCTGGCTATAGCTTAAATGCCCTGTTAAGAAAGTCTTTAGCCTCTTAGCAGGTAAGAGTTGACTCTAAAACTTTTGGTGGAGATCATAGGCATGGAAATTATTAGTCTTTGAAAACCTGTGGGGGTCATGAAGAGTCAGACATGACTGAAAATGACTCAACAACAACAACAACAAAAACAACAACAACAATATGACTGTCATATTATTTACAAATGATCTGGATGAATTCCTTCCTCTTCCCAACTACTTTTTATCACTGAAGATACCATAATCTGGCTCCCGCCTTACTTTAGGGTTTTAGTGTAAATTACATCTCTTCACTCACTTTACTTTCTATTCAGACTAGTCTGCTCGCTGTTTCCCATACACAACATTCCATTTTTTTGGGTCTTTATACCTTTTCACAGGTATCCTCATCTCTGAAATGAAATAAATTTCCTTCTGACCTCTGCCTCATACCTGTGTTCCAAGTTCATTTTAAGTGTCTTGTCCTATAGGAAGTCTATCCTGATTACTTCTAGTGGCTTGTATCCTTTCCAAGAAATTATTTTATATGTATTTTCTATCTATCTATCTATCTATCTATCTATCTATCTATCTATCTATCT
>NW_020954590.1:45043576-45204811 GCF_900497805.2 Vombatus ursinus | reverse complement strand
CTATCTATCTATCTATCTATCTATCTATCTATCTATCTATCTATCTACCTATCTGTCTGTCTATCTATCTATCTACCTACCTACCTATCCATCCATCCATCCACCCACCCACCCACCCACCCATCCATCCATCTATCTATCTATCTATCTATCTATCTATCTATCTATCTATCTATCTATCTATCTATCCATTCATCTCTCCTTCTATCTAATCTACCTTCCTATCTATCTGATGTTTTCTCTGATAAAATTTACACTACTTGAAAGTAAGCACATTTTCATTTTTGTCTTTGTGTGTCTAGTACCTAGCACAGTAGCTATCAATACTTAATGTATTGATATGTTACATATATATACATACACATATATATACACACACAGTGCAGTCAGAACTTAATAAGTGCTTGTTGAAATAAATTGATGTCCCTTATTGACATCTGCTCAGGAGAGAAGATACTTTAATATAAATGACGTCAATTATACTATACTTGTATAGGAAGGACAGAATATTGCCATCATGGTCCTTTAGGCTTCCATGATCACAGCTATAGACACACTTTATCCTATGTTATCCACGATGACAGAAGGAAAAAAAGTTAATGGGATGCTAAATTAAATCCATAGATAATCCATAAATTTTAGACTCAGTGAATCAAGAACTTCCTTTCACTAAACCTTTTCAACAGCTTAGGAGGAGCAAAAGCTAAATTGGCTGATTTGAATTAGACATCCTCTCCTTCTCTGCCTGCCCTTTGAGCTAAGGAGCTGTGCTCAGATGATAGTAGAAATATTGGTTGTGCAGAGAAGGAATCATAGAAGACTTGAATAATCCAACAATAATAATAATAATAATAATTAATAATAATAATAATAGCTTTTTTTTTGCAAAAGCATCTTATATATGCTTTGCTATTTGTTCCTCACAACCCTGTGGGGTAGGTATTATTATCTCCATTTGGCAAGAGAGAAAACAGACTGAGATTAATGACTTGCTCAAAGTTATATAACTAGTAAGTATCTGAGGCAAGATTTGAACTCAAGTCTTCCTGAATCCAAGTCCAGTGTTCTCTCTACCTTGCTACCTAGCTGCCTGAATAATTAACCTTTAGGAAATGGAAAAAAAACCCCAAACAAAAAAAAAACCTCATGAAAATATTGTTATACAATTCCCACCTGCCTTTTCAATATTCTAACAAGGCACAGTTGGTATTTAAGCATGACCCAATTTGTATTTTCTTTTGACTCTTTAACAAACTATCTGTCCTTTAGTAGCTGACAGAGTTCCAATGGATTGCCTGGCTTGTCATGCTTCTATAGCAGCTTCCTACAATGCAAATAATTTCCTCTTTGAGATGTCTTGTAAAGCTAACAAGACTTTCCAAAATGTCATTTTGGGATATTCAAACGAGAGGAGGTCAGTGGTTTAATCAAATAAGAGCCTAACCCAAAGCAGAAGGATAGTATAGGGAGGTTGAGTCTTGTCAAGTACACTGGATTTGGGGATGGAAGAACTGGGTTCACATTTCAGCTCTTTTACTTGTCACCTGTGTGACCTTGGGCAAGTCAAAGAACCTTCCTGGGCATCAATTTCTTCACCCATAAAATGAGGGGATCTCTAAAGTTTCCTCAAATTTTAAAGTCCTATAATTTAACTCACAAAACAAATGTTTTTCCCCCAGTGAGTATTCATATAAGGTCCCTGGCAATAAGAAATAGTCCTGGAGTAAGGATGAGTTCTTCTGGTTCCTTCCCTCCGTAACTGCCTTGTGTTCACTTTGTCTATGTTCTGTGGTGTGTGTGTGTGTGTGTGTGTATGTATATATGTATGTATGTATATGTAGGTGTGTACACACACACTCACACACACACACACAAACACACACACTGCTATCTCCCTCATTCAAAGGTAAGCTCTTTAAGGGCAGGGAATGTTTCATTTTAGTCTTTGTGTTCTCAGTGCTTAGATCCATGCCTGTCCCATATAGCAAGTGGTTTGTAAAGGCTTGTCCATTGATTCATTCATTGGTTGATTGGAGAGTAGAGGGCCAAATACAAAGAAGGATGGATTGAAGACAAGTGTGTTGATTCAATTCAATGAACTTACATTAGGGGCCTATTATAAGCAGGAGGCACTGTGCTTGGCACTACTGGTAAACAAAGACAAAACCCAAACAAGATAGTACCAGCCTTCAAAGAGCTTACATTCTACTGGAAGAATAAAACATCCACAGTATTCCAAACTGTCTCATCTCTCTTAAAGCCTCCTATGGTATACTCTACCATCACTCTCTTAACTAAAGACCTTGTTGCGCAGAGAAAATTGAGGTCATTTACTAAAAGCTTTCCTTTCTCCCTTCCTTTTGATCTCACATTACCCAAACATCTTCCTCCAATATCTCCTCTTCAGTCTCAAGATAAAAGATGATTCTTCTCTTTTCCAAGGTCAATACTTCTTTGTGTACCCTCGATCCCATATCATCTTGTTTTCTCTAACATTTTACCTCCACAATTAGCTCCATTCTCTTTTTTATCTTCAGTTTTTCCTGATGTACTTATTGGCTGTTTCCCTGCTAGATACAAACATTCCCACATCTCCTTGACCTAAAAAGTATTCTCACTTGGTCCTTCCATCCCTACTAGCCATCATTCTATACTTCTCTCCTTTTTGGGTAATCTCCTTGAGACAGTAGGTCTCTCCACTTCCTGTTCTCTCACTCTTTTCTAAACCCTCTGCCATCTGGCTTCTAATCTCTTCATTCAGATGAAAGTCTTCAAAGTTACCAATGATCCCTTAACTGCCAAATCAGATGGTCTTTTTTTCAGTCTTCATCCTTTTTGATTTCTCTTTAGCAGTTAGTGCTCCTGATCATCTTCATGCCCTGGATACTCATCCTTCACAAGATTTTTCACTAGATTTTCATGACTGCTCTCTCCTGACTCTCCTCCTATTCATCTCCTATCTTCTCAGTCTACTTTGCTGGATATTTATCTATGTCACACTCACTACACATGGGTGCCCCCTCAAGGTTGTTTTGAGCCTTCTCTTTTCCTCTCAATTGGTGATTTCATCAGTGACATGGATTCAATTATAATTTCTATGCTGATGTATCTATATCTCAAGCTACCTATACTTAGTGTCCTAACCTCCCTCTGGGGTTCTAGTCCTAAATTACTGGATGTCTTTTAGAAATCTTGAACTGGATGTCCTGTAGGCATCTCAAACTCAACCTGTCTCCAAACTCCTCATTACCTCCATTCTTTTTCCTCATCCCCACCCCAATCCTCTCTTCTTTCCAACTTCCCTATTACCACTGATAGCACTCAAACCTCTCAGTAGTCCAGGCTCATTATCTTGGTGCCTTTTTTCTTTTCCTCTAGAAGTAGAACCTTATAAAAAGTATAGTCTAATACTATTTATTTAATTAAAAAAATCCCTTTCCGTGACTTGTAAAACAGCTTCTTCAAGACCTACTTTCCCAGAACTATTCTTAAAGCTAGAGTATACATTACAATACATTCTTCACTCTCACTTACCCCAAATATCCCCTCTATTGCCACATCTTGTTTCTACAGCATTTCTCATGTAAGTCTTCTCTCTATTCACACAGCCACCACTATAGTTCAGACCCTCATCACTTCTACAAAGTGATTTTTTTTATTAAAATGTAGGTGTGCCCATGCTACCCCCTTGCTCCGGAAACTTCAATGGCTCCCTATTACCTCTAAGATTAAATATAACCTCCTCTAATGCTCTCCACAATGTGGTTTCTTCCTCCCTTTCCAGTCTTCTTATACATTAATTCCCACCATGTACTCTATGATCCAGCTAGACTAGACTGGCCTACTTCCTCCTCTGTTTTTGTACCTTTGCTCTGGTTTCTTTCCATTTCTGGAACTCTCCATAGTTTTGTTTCTTAGTTTCCGTCATGTCTTTCAAGTCATGGCTGAAATTCTACCTTCTCCATGAGGCCTTTCTAGGTGCTCCACCCCCCTCTTCTCCCCCAGGCTGCTAGTGACTTCCTCTATGAGATTAGTTTCCAGCTACTCTGAATAGAGGGTGTCCCCATTAACTGCACTATCTTGTTATGTACCTGGTTATCTATATTTTGCCTCCCCTGTGATGCACCCCAACCCCTTAGAATGTGAGTACCTTGAGTTCAGGGACTGCTTTTCCCCCATTTTTTTTATATCCCCAGAGCTTTGCATAGTACCTTACATAGTAATCTCTTAATAAATACATGTTGACAGTTACAGATAAGTATATTACAAGGAAAACCAGGAATGGAAGGAGTATTATAACTAGAGGGATCAGGAAATGTTTCAGGGAGGTTTAACCTTAGTTGTACTTGGAAGGAAGACAACAATTCTGAGAAGGGAAGATGAACAGGTTGTCTGAGGACACAGAGGGGGAAGATGGGATATTGAGAGTTTGGGGGAATCATTAGCAGTATAATTTGTGAAGGGGAAACAGTTTGAAGTAAGGTGAGAGTGGTGAGTGAGAGTCAGAAGACCCTAAATAGAATTAGAATTAGAAGACCTTAAATAAAGACTAAGGAATTTTATTTTACTCTCTATGCAATGGTGAACCCTTACAGGATGGGCTGGAGACAAACTTGTTGATTCAATTCAATGAATATGTATTAGGGGCCTACTATAATCAGGGGGTACAGGGAAATATAATGGTGAGAATAGGACCTTAAGACAACTATTTTAGAAACTGTTGTTGTTGTTCAATTGTTCTTCAGTTATGTCCAACTCTCCGCAACCTATTTGGAGTTTTCTTGGCAGAAATACTGGAGTGGTTTGCCATTTCCTTCTCCAGCTCATCTTATAGATGAGGAAACTGAGGCAAACAGGGTTGTGACTTGCCCAGAATCACATAGCTAGTAAGTGTCTGAGGTTAGATTTGAACTCAGGAAGATGAGTCTTCTGGATTCCAGGTCTGGGGCTCTATCCACTGTGCCACCTAGCTGGAAGCTGTAGGGAAGATATATGGGAAAAGAGAGAGACTAGAAGTAGGTAGGTGAATTAGGAGGCTCCTATAGGAAAAAAAAAGTGATAAGGCCCCAAACTAGCGTGGATCTTTGTGAGCAGAAAAAAGAGATAGACATAGGAGATGTTGTAGGAGTAGAATTGACAAGATTTGGCAATCGATAGCATATAGGGGAAGGAATTGAAGTAGAGGTGTTAAACTTGGGTGACTAGGAGAATGGTGGTATCCACAATGGGACAAATAGGGAAAATTTGGAAAAAGATGGAGGAAGAGAAGTTTTGGGGAGGAATGATAACAAGTTTCATTTTTGGCATGTTGAATTTTGGATGTCTGTGGAATATCTGGTAAGCAGTATAAAGTTGGAGTGAAGTTCTGCAAAGAGATTAGGATTGAATATAAAGACTGTCAGTTGCATAGAATTATACTTGAACTGCTTGTAGTTGATGAGATCAGAGAGAGAGTAGAGAGAGAAGCTAAGAGATGGGACTGGTCAGAGACATGGAAACACCCACATTAAAAGACAGGAATGGATGATGATCAGTTAAGGAGATAGAGAAAGAGTAGTCAGACAGGTAGGAGAACCAGGAAAGAGGAGTGACATGGAAGCTAAGGGAGGAGTATCCAGGAGAAAAAGTATAGTCAAAAAGTTGTGGTCAAAAGGTAAAGGAGGCCAAGGATTGAGAAAATACCATCAGATTCAACAGTTAAGATATTATTGATGACTTTAAATAGGTCACTTTTGTTACTAGAAGAGGGGAAAAAATCCAAATGGAAAATGATTGAGAAGTGGGTGGGTGGTGAGGAAATGGAGGCAGGAAAAGTACTTTCTAGGAGTTTGGCAACGAAAGGGAGGAGAGATAGAAGATGATAGCTTGAGGGGGTGGCAAAATCAAATGATAATTTTTAAGATGACCTTTTGCCTTGTTTTTTATTTTTTAAATAATATTTTATTTTTTCTCCAATTACCTGTAAAGACAATTTTTAACATTCATTAAATTTTTTTTTTCTCCCTCCCTCAACTCCCCCTTCCTGAGAGGATAAGCAATTTGATATAGATTATGCATGTTCAATCATGTAAAACGTATTACCACATTAGTCATGTTGTGAAAGAAGAAACAGACCAAAAGAAAAAAGAAACATATGAAAAAATGAAGTGAAAAATAGTGTGCTTCCATCTGCATTTAGATTCCATCATTTCTTTCTCTGGAAGTAGATAACATTTTTCATCATAAGTCCTTTGGAATTATCTTGGGTCATTGTATTGCTGAGAATAGGTAAGTCATTCACAGTTGATCATTGGACAATATTTCTGTTACTGTGTACAATGTTTTCCTGGTTCTACTCACTTTACTTTGCATCAGTTCATGTAAGTCTTTCCAGGATTTTCTGAAATCAGCTTGCTTATTATTTCTTATAGCGCAATAGTATTCCATCATAATCATATACCACAACTTGTTCAGCCATTCGCCAATTGATGGGCATCCCTTCAATTTCCAGTTCTTTGCATTGCAAAAAGAGTTGCTATAAATATTTGTGTACAAAGATATCCTCCCTCCCCCACCCCTTAAAAAAAATCTCTTTGGGATACTGACCTAGTAGTAATATTGCTGGGTCAAAGGGTGTACACAGTTTTATAGCCCTTAATGATTTTTTTTTTGGCTAGGCAATGGGGTTAAGTGACTTGCCCAGGGTCACACAGCTAGTAAGTGTTATGTGTCTGAGGCCGGATTTGAACTCATGTCCTCCTGAATCTAGGGCCGGTGTGCACTAGATCTACTGTGCCACCTAGCTGGCCCAAAATATTTATTTATTTATTTTGGTGAGGAAATTGGGGTTAAGTGACTTGCCCAGGGTCACACAGCTAGTAAGTAACAAGTGTCTGAAGCTAGATTTGAACTCAGGTCCTCCTGACTCCAAGGCTGGAGCTCTATCCACTGTGTCATCTAGCTGCCCCCCCTTAATGATTTTTTAAAGAAAGGAGTAGACCTCATCATGTTGTAGGTAGCAGGAAAAAAAGCTCTAAGTAGATGGGGAGATACAGAAAGAGAGAAAGAAAGAGAGAGAGAGAGACAGAGAGACAGAGAGATAGAGACACACAGAAAGAGACAGAGAGACAGAGAGAGAGAGATGGAGAGAGAGAGATTGATCCATAAATGGGCAAATTCAGTGAAGACACAGAGGCATTGGAAGCACCACTCTCTTTCTTAGTCAAGAATAAATAAGATAGCATTAGTAAAGATGTGGAGGGAATATTCAAATAAGTGTGCAGTGACATGCAGTATTACCTCCATGCCTCCTTGCTCAGTTTTCCTGGGAAGGAATATAGAATATTGATAGCAAGTTACTGAGTTCTGCCTCTGGCTCGCTCAGCCCTTAGTTCCTTTTTGAGTGACCACCCAGAGGTACATCATGAATCACAACAAAAATTCTGCCTTCTGCCAGTATCATAAGGATTCGTCCAGTTTCCTGGATTCCAGAAGTCTGAGCAGAAGGGATTCCCAGACCCTGCAATGGAACACAATGAGCCTAGAAGTGCTCAGTTCCTTCAGCAAATGGGGAAGGGGAGAAAGGAGGAAGGGGAATGGAGATACTGAAGATATTGAGACTCTTTGTAGAGCAGGAAGAGAATATAAAGGAAAAACATGTACAGTCAATGTGCTTAGCTGCTAAAGGGAGCCATTAGTGGTCCAATTGCTGTGCTAGATAATCCCTGGGATTGCAAATATATTGTAGCAGGGAAGGTTAGGAAGTGTTTGTATATGACTTTTGGTACATATCAGCAAAACAACTGAAATGAACTTATTTAGATGGAAAAATATATCATAAAATATATCATTATAACAGGTTTCATGGAATACAGTGTAGTTTTCAAAGAATCTTTTTTATAAAAAAGAAATGGACTACCTAGTAGAGTCACAATCACACAATACGTCTTATGAACATTACACATAATGGAATCTCAATATGCAAAATACAAAGCAGTGCTTTCAAACCTTCATTTGGAAGCAGCTGATGCCTTGGATAGATGCTCTTTTTCTGAATAAAATGTGAAACTGGCAGGGGCTGAATACATGAATTATATATATTTGCCTTAAAATGTGCATAATTATTTAAATTATACTCTCAATATTTAATTATCATTGATATGCGAACAGTATTACATGTTGGATGATACCACCTGAGGCCAGACATGGCAAATTAAAAGACACATTAGGTCTATTAATGGTGCATTAAGTTAAGTGCCCAATGACACATTTTCTGGAAATGAAACGCGCAAAAGTGATTTTTACTAAATATTAAATGTGTTGTTTTTCAGCTTAGTGCCAAGCACATGCATTTTATTTTAAAATGGAACTATTAACTGCATTAAGGAAACTCCTACAGAACATAAATCATTTTGCCTTTTCAATTTACTTTCGTAAAAGAATTATGAGCTGCTGACCATATATATGTACTAAAACTTTTAGGACATCCTATATATTTCTCAGAAATCTGAGAAAACCATGGCATGAGAGAAAGTTTATGATAGGTAACAGATTAATGGCGGTTTTGTATGTGTTCAATTTTTTTTATACTGAAGGCCAAAAAAGATCTTTAATTAGTCTCCTCTCCTGAATCATAAGATCATAGCAATATAGAGCTAAACATGACCTTAGAGGCTGACCAGTCTAACTTTCTCCTTCTACAGCTGAAGAAACTGAATCTTGAAGAAGGTAGGCATGCAGATATGATACTAATGGATTTCAAGCTGGGAGAGATTGTGCAGTTTATCTATTCCAACCCCCTCATTTTACAGACCAAGAAACAGGCTGAGAAAAATTAAGTGCCTTCCCTAAGATCGAACAGGGAGTAAAGCATCAGAGGCAAATTTAACACAGGGTCTCTGACTTCAAATCTAGCCCTCTTTGCACTGATGTGCTACTTAAGACACAAATACATTTTCCTCCATCCTTCTGAATCAAAATTTCAGAGGGTAAGGGACCTTAGGAGTCATGTATTTGAGTAAGAATTTCCTGCATAATTTATTGGACATGTGACCATCCCAGCCTTCGACTGAACACCTGCAACTACGGTTAATCTTACTTTTGCTCATATCTAATTGCTAAGAATTTTTTCCTTACATGACACCCAAATCTACCTCTGAAATTTCTACCCTTTGTTAACACATGCTTCTGTCCTCCAGAGCAGGCAGAACATGTCTAATCCTTCTTCCATGTGATAGTCTTTAAAATATTTGAAGGCAGCTAGCATGCCTCACTCTCTTCACCCCTCAGATCTTCTGTCCAGGATGAATAGTCTCCATTCCTTCAACTGTCTGAGCTCTTTATCATCCTGATCATCATCTTCTGGATACTCTCCATCTTGTCTGCTTCTCAAATATGCAAATGTTACACAAGATGTCATCTGATAAGAGTAGAATCACCTAGGCATACTGGAATCTATGTGTCTCTTAGATTGCATTAGCATTTCTAGTTGTCAAATCACCCAGCTCTCCACTTCAGTCATTTTCTTGCCATCTGTCCTGCTATTGTACTGTTTGGATCAATGGACCTCCTGAGACCATGTTCTGGGAGACAATCCATTCACTTTCAAACTCCTTCCTTGGCACCCATACTGTTCACATTGTTGAATGCCTTGGTTCAAATTCACATGGCCGACTAGATCTAGTTTGCTTCATCAATCCCTCAAAATTCACTTAGACATCTATCCTGGCCATCTTCTTGCCAATTGCCCTGACAATATGCCTGTATCTTCCCCTGTCTCTGTTTCAACATCTTGCTCTGGGAACTGTAATCAAATCAATACCATTGTTGCTACTAGAAAAGACATCAATCCTGGAATCAAGAATACCTGAGCCTCAGACACTTACTAGCTGTGTGACTGTGGACAAGTCTTTTAACCTCTGTCTGCCTCAGTTTCTTCAATTGTAAAAAGAGCATACTAATAACTCCTATCTTGCCGGGTTGTTGTGAGAATCATATGAGATAATAATTGGAAAATGCTTTGCACAGTGCCTGACACATATTAGGTATTGTTTCCCTGTATTCCTCCCCCAATATCTCCAACTCACCAACTGTGATTTTTAAAACCAACTCACCCCTAGCTTACTAACACTCCCTTATAGGAGCTGTTTTGAAACTGGTTTGCTTTTGTATTTGGGTCTCTAGTACTTAATATATTTAATTTAAAATAGCACACTGTTGCATTCAGTCATGTCTGACTCTATGTCACCCCATGGACTTTGGTCTATGGGACTTTTTTTGGTAAAGATACTGGAGTAGTTTGCCATTTCCTTCTCTAGTCAGTCTTCATTTTACAGATGAGGAACTGAGGCAAATAGGGATTAAGTGACTTGCTTAGGGTTACACAGCTAGCAAGTCTCTGAGGCCACATTTGAACTCAGATCTTCCTGATTCCAGACCTGGTGTTCTACCCACTGTACCACCAAGCTGCCCCATATTGGCACATAGTAATCATTTAATACATACTGTTTTTTATTCATTCATCGATTATACTACAGACATATTATGTTGAGCATTTTTGTCTTTCCTTCTCTTTTTTTCTTTTAATTTTGGCATATCCTTTCTTTTGCTCTCTTTTCGTTTCTCTATTCATGTCTTTTGCCTAAAAGTGGTACCCAAGGACACTTATTCCCATTGGTAATATTCTTGTTCTCCTTTTCTTCATCTTCCTCCTTTTAGTCACCAAACATTTACTGAGTACATCTGCATCTTATGACTCAATTCTGGATCTACCTCAGTTCCCTTTCTACTCCATTATAGGTCTAGTCTAAATTCTGTCTTGTGAGAAAACCTTATTCAGTTATGGGAATTGTGAGAAAACATTATTGCATTGTTTGAACCCAGCCCTGCATGACTGAGAAGCTGGACCATTACTGTTGTTTAAAGACCCTTAACTAAGGACCTAGGTTATACTGACCAGAAACCCAGTCAGATCTGAAGATTGATAGAAAGAGTTTTCTCACAATTATACATCTCAAGCAACCCATCTGTTTTTTCTGAAAACTGGTCCTTTACTGGCCAGTTAGTTTCCATGTTCCTTTGAATGAATACAGACACTTGGGGCAAAGTGAGACCTGACTTCAGGGAATTGCACTTTCTTGCTCCCCCTTCCCAACTTGGAAAGACCCTAATCTTTCCTCCAATTAGAAATCAGATTACCTATTTTTGTATCCTGGTTTACATCTTGCTCATTGTTTTCTTTTAGTGCATAAAAATTGGTCTGCCCTTGTATTTGGGATTCAGTACCAAGCTGAGGAGGCCTGTTCTTGATTTGTTATGCAATTGGCATTCATTGCTTAATAAATCGATAAGATTGGAAGCTTGAACTTTTGCTTCCTCAGTCATTTCAATCAATCCACATGCCACACCCACTATGTGTAAGGCTCTGTATTGGTGCCTGGGGATAAAAAGAGGTACAAAATAAAATCCCTGCCCTTCAGGAATTTCCAGTATAGTAGGAGAAAAGAGGCATTTATGTACAAAGATAAGAATACGAGGTAACTTATTTTTGATGAGTAAAAAATTTATAGCCATTGAAAGAAATTGTGACCAATGTGGACTTCAGCATTTTTGAAAACTAAGGTAGCATATGGAATATTATATTTGGAGCAAAGAGATTCGAGTTCAAATCTTTGTCACATACTATCTATGTGCTAGGGCAAATGATTTCACCTTTCTAGAGTCAGTGTCTTCATCTGTAGGTCACTTCCAACTCTTATTAACTGTGTAAGCTTAGACAAGTTATTTAATTTCTTTGGGACTCAGTTTCTTCATCTGTAAGATCAGCAGGTTAGACTGGATGATCTTTAAGTTCCTCCTAGCTATATATTTGTGATCTTGTTGTCCTACACACCTATTCCTATCTGGGAGAATGGGTAGCAATTGTTGGTGAATACTTTGCCAGAAAGATTTCTGTGGTCTAAGAATTGGGCCATCTTTTGTCTCAATTCTTACCTAGCCCTTAGTTGTTGAATGGGTGTTGCCTCAGATAAACTGAGACTTGGGAAGGACCTTACTTTAGAAAGGCCAAGGTCACCTACTACTTCCTGGGCCATTGCCAGTCATCTTAACTTTTGTAACTGGACTTTGTTGACTTTGGAAGAGAGAGTGAGGCTGACAACTTTGAGCAGCTCTGCCTCACTTAAATCACATGCAAGTCAAGGCATTACCTTTGCGATTGTCCTTAGTCCTTTGCAAGAATGAAGGACAAAGAACAACAATGGATCAGTTCAACATGTCACATGCCTACAAGCTTGCACACCTGGAATAGCAAGTTGGCAATGCAGATGATGAGTCAAGCAAGATTTATCTAACAGTATGTAAAGAAGATTCTCCACAAAAGGAATTGATTAGACTCAAGAAACAAACAAAAAACAAAATGGCATCTTGGACATGCTGACACAGGTGATGTTATCTTGCAAGATTGGTAAGTTCTTATTTCATTTTGATTTGTATGCATGTGTCTGAGTAGGAATTTCCCAATCCCTCTTTTTATGCACAGAATGGACAAACTGAAGGCACTCATTTGTCTGGTTAGGAAGAATCATTGGCAACTAGTAAATTGTGATCACAATGATTCCTAAACAGGCCCTGACTAGGAACCACATCTTCTGGTAAGGGTGACCTGGGACAAGTCTTTTCTTCAACCTCCTGAAACCTCACTAGTCCAGGCATTGGGCAAAATAAATTCATCTCGGGGATGGAGGGTGCCCTTCTTGCAAAGATGCCTCATTTTCCTCTGTGGGACCTTATTATAGCCTGAACTCTGCCAAACCCACTGGTGGATTGAAAAGAGAATTGATTTTTATTGATGCATCTATCTTTAAAAGGTCTCCAGGCTCTTGTTATAATTTAATGCAAAAACACACACACAATTCCAGAGAAGCCATATTCTCCACAAACTGCTCAGCATAACTTTATTCTTATTGAAGATACGTTATTACAAATGGCATTTTGGCTGTAGTGTTCAACAAATACAAACCAAGATTTGAGTCTAACCTGTGATTCCAATTAAAATTCAATGAGTGTGAATTAAGTGCCTATTAATAGTTGAAATTTACATAACACTTTAAAGTTAACAAAAAGAACTGTACATACATTATCTTATTCAGTTCTCATAGTCACCTCGTGAAAGTCCGAAAGATATTAGCTCCATTTTACAAATGAGGAAATTGAGGCTGAGAAGGACTTAGTGACTTACCCATTGACACAAAACTAATAAGAATCTGAGGTGATATTTGACCAGGGGCCTCTTCTTGCATCAGGTACAGTGCTTTTCCCATTATGTACTCTTTATTATGTGTAGAATATTGTGCTAAGCATCAGGGTAAATATAAAAGTTGGGTAACAAATATTCTCTCCTCTCATGGGTCTTACTACCTAGTAGGGAAGCTAGGAGGCACAGTGGATAGAGTGCTGGGCCTGGAATCAGGAAGACTTATCATCATGAATTCAAATCTGGCCTCAGATACTTAATAGTTGTGTGACCCTGGGCAAGTCACTTAACCCTGTTTGCCTCAGTTTCCTCATCTGTAAAATAAGCTGTAGAAGGAAATGGCAAACTACTCTAGTGTCTTTGCCAAGGAAACCCCAAATGGGGTCACAAAGAGTCAGACATGACTGAAATGACTCAAGAACATGAGAATATTACATATACTCAAACAACGATAATATATGCTAAGTACATTATAGAAATGCACGTGAAGTGAGGAAGAATGGCATTACTGAGAAGATCAGGGACCACTTTGG
Organism: Vombatus ursinus; assembly: GCF_900497805.2. Classification (NCBI taxonomy): domain Eukaryota; kingdom Metazoa; phylum Chordata; class Mammalia; order Diprotodontia; family Vombatidae; genus Vombatus; species Vombatus ursinus. The sequence continues at coordinate 45,191,047 of NW_020954590.1, read as the reverse complement.
GGTGGGGGTGGCATTTCAGACAGGCATTAATGAATGAGTAGGATTTCAATGAAGAATTAAGTGGCAGTGGTGGTGGTGATGGTGGGTGATTCTAGACAAGTGTATTAACAGAAATGCTAATACAGAGAAAAGAAAAATAAAGGAAAAGGGAGAAAGAATGGGAATTAGAGTGCATGGAAGAGGCAAGGAAAGGAGAAAATGAAAGGAAGAGATGATACAAATAGAATTCACTGGCCATCTGCTGATGCATCAGCTGCTGCCACTCTCCTTTCATCCTCAGAGTGCAGAGATAGAACTAACCCACCTTATATGTAAATAGATCCATTCAATCTTTTGGAACGGCACAATTTTAAAGGAAGGGAAAATTCTCACTCTGTAATAAGGCTGCAATTTTTACCATCAACCCCTTCTTGAACTCCCCCTGCCAAAAAATAAAAAAAAAATCCCTCAGTCCCCAAACCCAATTCCATAGGAATGAAGAGTGAAGAATGGTACAAATGTCTGCCAATGTTCTGCTTTTCAGTGGAACAACCCCAAATGCACAAAGCAAGATTCCAAAGCAAGAAGTAAACAAAAACCTTGACTTAGATGAGTGGGTGAGCTAATACTGCCAAAAACTCTGTTTTAAAAATATTCCTTGACCTGACTAGGACCTAAATTTACATTTGCTATAGTCACTTAATATTGTTTTTCTCCTCCATTTAATTTCTACAGACTCATGCCTAGGTTCTGATTGAACATGTTGTACCCCTCAAATTAAGGCAACTGTACCTTTGGAGGAGCACATTCTAAATGCAACATTTATATAACTCAAAGAACAAATACTAAGCAATTTTATACCCACAGAATGCATTTTGGCTTTTCATCAGCATTAATTGCTATCCTAATCATCTACAGTTTGATTTTTGCTTGTGAACAACTCCTGTAATCAGCTTGCTCCCTATTAGACGTACCATTGGAAGCTTTCCCCCTTTCAAAAGATTCAGCACGGTACAAACAAACTGTCTCCAACATGTTCACAGTAGGCAGCACAATTACAATTGTGTGTATCTTCAGACAAAGCCACAAAGAAATGATTTCATGATAGCTTTTCAGGGCGAGAAGATGGAGGGAAGTGTTTTTTTTTTTTAAGAACATATAATAATGTGGGTCAGAATTAATACTGGTGTATCAATGCCAACTGAAATAAGCTGGATTCCTTACCAGAATACCACAGGATTTGAGAGAGATTTCTTATGTGGAGACTGTGAATAAAGAAAAGTATAAACTATTCCTGGCACCTTTTTGTGATTAATCTGAAGATAGACAAGGTGGCCCATTCAGTCAAAAAGTTTTTTTCTGAATGGGTCACCACCCTGTGTGATGAGAATGCAATCATGAATTTTTGGGGAAATTCATGGAGACAAGAAAAATAACCATGAAATCTGTTGAGAAATGACTTGTATGGGCTTAAGTCAAAATAGAATTGAGGGCAAGATCTAAAATCGAGAAAATGGGGCATGGGGATAGATCAGCTAATCAGGGGTGGGGAACCTCCACATGTGGCATTCTAGGTCCTTGGGTGCAGCCTTTTGACTCAGTCCAAGTTTTACAGAACAAATACTTTTATTAAAGAAATTTGTTCTGTGAAGTTTGGATTTGGTCATAGGGCTGCCCTTGCGGACCCAGAGGGCCACATGTGGCCTCGAGGCTGCAGGTCCCCCCTCCCCAAAACTGAATCAGCACATCTATTCCAACATGTGAAGACAGTTATGCTGGAGAATAGAAAACACCTTGAGGGAAATAGCAGAAAGATCCTCAGCTGAAATAAATACTGTTATTAACTTCTCTCCAAAATTGAATTGTAGTCTTATCTCCTGCTTCTCCACTTTATGAATTACCTTATTTGTGAAACCTGACTTTATCCTCCCAGCTATGATCTGTCCCTTCTTAAATTTCTTATAGTACTGTGAAATGCTCTCGTGTATATTTTGCCTTATATTATAATTTGTTGTGTACATAGACTAAAAAACCTCAGAGGTCTAACCACTCCCCTCTTTTATTTTTTTAACAGATAAAGATGGTCCCTTAGTCACAGGGAAGGATGATGATGATGATAACTAGCGTTTATTTATACAGCACATTAAGGTTTTAAAAGTGCTTTACAAATATGATTTCATTTTATCCTTACAACAACTCTGAGAAGTAAGTGCTTTAATTGTATCCATTTTACAGATGAGGAAACTAGGGCAGACAGAAGTTAAGTAACTTGCCCAGCATCAAACAGCTGTAAAGTGTCTAAGGCCACATTTGAATTTGGGTCTTCTCTTCCTGACTTCAAGTCCACTGCACCTCTAGCTGCCTCTATCTGATGATTTGTGACTGAGCTACCAAGAGGTGCTCCCTAAGTAGTTTGTATGCTGTACAGAGAATGAGGAGAAATGACTTCCAGTATCTTTGGAATACAGATTTTAAACTTCCTTAAATTTCTTAAACTTTTCTTAAACTTCCAGCAAGGGGAGGAGAGAGGATGAGAAATGCCTTTTCTCTGCCCTGTTATTCTTCCCCTTCACTTCAGAAACTACTGGTGCAAGACTGTGATAACTTTTACTTGCCAAGGTGAACCTGAACCTGGGCATCAAGTCCCTGGTTGTCTGTTCTGGTTTGTGTTTCTTTCTTTGAGCTCAGATCACTGAACCACAATGCAGAGAGACATTTTGAACCATGGGGGTCTACTTTGTGAGTTTGAGACGTTGGGAGTTGCTGAGTGAGTCAATGTGAAATATCTGTTTAGCAGTCTGACAAAGTTGTCTTTACCTCTTAGGAGAGTATAATAGGTGATGGATTAATATTTTGTGCTTTACTTATTTGTTAATGTTTACTATGTCTTTTTTTTAAACATTTCTTTTGTGGTAGAGGAAATAAATAGCTATTCTATGCCTGATATCTGCTTTGTACATTGACCCTCATTTTCTAGATGGGACTCTGTTAATGCCTTTTAGGGGGAATCTTAGTGATACTTAAATTTTGTTGCAGAGCCCTCAGGATTCCACAGTGAGGGGAGGAGATAAGGAGCCTGCGCACACACTAAAAAACATCCAATTTCTTTTCTTTGGGGTCAGGCCACCACAGGACTGGATCCAATTTTGTATAGATCCAATCTGTATGACTGCAGAATTACAGTATTAGAAGCACTCCCTGAGTCATGGGTAACATACTGTATATAAAGCAATTCATACCTATCTATCTGTCTGTCTATACATATGTATAGATCTACATATCTATCTCTATCTCTATCTATATACAAACAAGCTGTTTTTTATGTATTTATCTATAATGGAAAATTAATTGCTTTCCAGGCAATTAATTTTCTGAGTATTGGGACATCATGTTCTTTCTTTTTGGCTTAAGGCCTAGCATAGCTAGATCCCGAATCTCATTTGTGGTTTGTCATAGTCAGCCCAATAGCCTCAGCCATCTAATTGAAAGGATCCCTTGAGGTCCAGGGTGAGTTGAGTTGATCTCAAGCATCGTGTAATAAAATGACACAAATGGCTCCCTGACTCTGACTCAACAATCCCAGAATAGTGGGATGAGTCAACTGTAACAGTTCTGAGATCAAAGTTAACTAAAGTATGGTTCCAAGGAAGGAAATGTAAAGAAACGGAGGTGCATGAGCCATGTGAAGAGAGGAAGGAGCACTGAAGGAACAGCCACAGTGCTACGTGAGCACCATGCCAATGTTACAAGAAGCAGAGGAAGGTCTATAGGACAGAGTGCTCTTAAAAACCCTAACCCTAACCCTAACCCTAACTCTAACCCTAACCCTAACCCTAACCCTAACCCTAACCCTAATTGCCAATGTTACAAGAAGCAGAGGAAGGTCTATAGGACAGAGGGTGGTTCCTCCATAGAGCTCTTAAAAAAAGACATAGATAAAAATTGCATAGGATTAAAGTACACGGACAAATCTCATTAGAGGTTACAATTCATCTAAGGTGCTAAGTGACTCCCATATGACTTGAGAATGAATGGACAGGATAACCCTGTTTAGAAAGATCTTTAAAAAGTCATTTCCTTAGCATTTTTGATCTCTTAGGGGAATCTAGTTTCTTGGTAGTAGTTGTTATTCTGACATTTTCAATTGTGTCCTACTCTTGGTGACTCCATTTGGATTTTCTTGGCAAAGATACTGAAGTGAGCTGCCATTTCCTTCTCCAGCTCATTTTTACAAATGAGGAAGCTGAGACAAATGGGATTAAGCGACATGGCCAGGGTCACACCGCTAGTAAGTGTTTGAGGTCAAATTTGAACTCAAGTCTTTTTGACTCCAGGCCCAGTGCTCTGTCTGCTGTATCACTTAGCTGCCAATGAGATAAATAAGATAAAATGCCAAAGGTAAAATAGATAAGGTATTATATAAATTTGAGTTATTATTATTGTTATTGTAGTTGTCATTGTTGTCATTATTAGTACCATGCATGCAACTCCTTCCAACCATAGCCTTTTTAGATATGCCACTAAAACCATTTTGATGTATGTTGATCTTTGAATGATAAGGTTTGAAATTTTGTTCATTGCCAGTAAGACGTATTTTATGTGCTCCTGAAGATAAAAGTGTTGTGATTATATTCCTTTATGTGAAGAAAAAAAGATTTCTCTTTCGAGCAATACTCTTTTAAAGAGGCCTAAAATTTAAAAATTTTAATCCCATAGATGACCATATAATTACAATGATTTCCATTGCAGGTGTATTTTTTAAAAAAAGAAATCAATCAACCAACAAATATTAAATGAAAACAGGTATATGCAAGGCAGGCATTATGTTTTATGAATAAGCTTTGATCTTTAGGGTTTTAAATTTAAAAACTTGAAACTCGATTTTTACAAATATACCAAAAGTTTCTTCATAATCATAAAATGATTAGGTTGGAATAAGATAATCTATAAGGTACTTTTCAGGTTTCAATTTCTATGTTTTAATAGTTTAAAAAACCCAATTATTTAACTTTTAAAGTAGAGTCTTTTGAAAACCTTCAAGAGCTTTGAAAGTCTGAATATATGTATGTACATAAACATTGGAATCTTCAAAGTGAGGTCATATGTGCGTATACATATCTGTTCTCCAGGTAGTTGTTCAGTCATTTTCAGTTGTGTCCTACTCTTGGGGTTTTCTTGGCAGATACTGAAGTGGGCTGCCATTTCCTTCTCCAGATCATTTTGACAGATGAGGAAACAGAGGCAAACAGTGTTAAGCGACTTGCTCAAGGTCACACACCTAATAAATGTTGGAGGCTGGATTTGAACTTAGGTCTTCCTGACTTCAAGCTTAGAGCTCTATTTACTGTACCACCTAGCTGCCCATATGGGGCCTATAAATCCATCCATCCGTACATATACATGTATGAATGTATTTAAATGGAGAACCTGGTTTCAAATATTATATATTTATACATATCTGCAGGTATCTGCATATATATGTATGAGTGTATATAGCTTTGTATGTATACTAATATGTATCTATATTTAGCTTTATAGATTTTTTGGGGGGAGGAGTCTATTACATAGTTTTAGATGTTAATTAGAATCATAGTTCCAAAATCTCAAAGATTCTTTCTCTCTCTTCTGCCTCTTCCCCATAGAATTTATTAAAGCTTTTTATTTTGCCTTCCATCTATTTTTGTGAGTCGTAGTCTATTAAGGCTCAGTCTCTAGGCTGCAAGCTCCTTTAGGGGTACCTAGAGATTGTAGGGTCTTGATGGCGTTGCCATCAGAGTGGAAGTTCAGTAGTGCTTATGAAGCAAGGAAGACTTTGTGTATGGATCTGACAGTGAACCATGTGTGTTATCTGTGGCCTCCTTAAGTTTGGAGAGGTTCATCACCAGAAAGCTGGCCTTCAGGTGGAAGGGAGTAAGGGCAGCTGGATGCAGTGAAAAGAGCTCTAAACTTAAGAGTGCCGAACTTGGAGTCACATACCATGAGTTCAAACCTTGGCTCTACTATTTACAACTTATATGACCTTGGGCAAGTCATTTAACTCTCTCTGGGTCTCAGTTACCTCTCTTGCAAAAGCAAGGATCAGACTAGATGGTTTCTAAGATCTCTTCCAGCTCTAAATCTGGAAATTTAATTACATAGCTATCGTGCTCTTTCAGAAGCTGTGAGAGGAAAAACCCACACATTCAGTGGGATAGGGACTGCACCTGTGATTTCAATGGTATAGGGAACTGCTGGACAGGAAAACTTTCCATCAAGGCAAGCTGGCACCTCCTCTAAACCATTCTAGGATCTTTGCCAAGAAAACCCCAAATGGGGTCATGGCTGAAACAACTGAACAGCAACAACTGAACAACAGCAACAATGACTCCAACTTAAAGAAAGCACCGAGAGGATAACTGAATCGTTTAGAGCCACACAGCCAGTATCTGCCAAAGGTAGACCTTGAGTCCAGATCTTTCTCATCTGAATAACAGCTCCCTCTTAGTCATTTAACTAGCATCATAGTACATACCCACAATGTGTCAGGTGCTGTCACAGCACCTCCATTGAGTAGCAACAGAAATATCTAATTTTAAGAAGGAAAAGTGAATGAAAAAGAAATCTTTCAAGATCTATAAAAATTCTGACATAACTAAAATTATAATCCAGCATTTCCTCAATGTAGCTGGTCACTTCTTGTGGATCTTTCTGTGGTGCAGCAGCAGCAGAACCTAGTAGCAATACAAGTTCGAGTGAGTCAGTAGGTATTTTGATTTCTAGAATAAAAGTAAAGATGTGGCCAAGAAGTCTTAGAAACCCCAAAAGCCTTGAAAACATGGGTATTCTTGGAAGATCGAGAGAATAAATAAAAAGATATAATGCAGCCAGTATTAACAACCCATCTCTCCCAGTTTGTGGTTAATGCGATACTACAGGTTGTTTTTGGTTGAAGAGTACCTATATTTGTGTGTGTTGGGGAGAGAGGAGGAGAGTGTGGTACCTGTTTCTCTAAATGTTTTGGGAAACAGCTGATAATTTGAAAAAAAAACACCTTGCTGTCCACAAGGAATCCCAGTGGCCCCAAAGTGGGGTGCTTTCCCCCAAGTCTCTAAACCCACAGGGAGAAATGATATTGACAGGGGAGAGAAGATGCACATTGGGGTAAGTCATTGGGAGTCAATGGGAAAGTGAGGGGACCTGCTTGGCAGGTGCAAGGGGATATAGTTCTCTTATTCCCTGGGAGAAATTTTGTGTGTGAGGCTGGAGTTGGGAATTACAGAGCAAAAGAAGAGATTAAAACTAGAGGCATTTGAAGCTGTTTTTGTGAGCTGTAACAGACTGGCAGTGATCCTAGAGAGGGAAGGGAAGTTGTTTCCCAGGGAATACTTGCCTTACCATCTGGGAAGAACTGTTAGGGACAGAAGCTACAGAGGCTGAGAGATGGGGGGCAGTCATAACTGCAGGGAAAGAAGCTACAGGGAAGGTCTGGGCTGGAGGGCAGTGAATGATTGTTGTTATCTGCTAGAAGGAAAAGTGGAAGCAGTAGAGTGCAGGAAGAACAATATGAAAACATCAAGGAGCAAGCATGCTGGAAAGTGTCCTGGATTTGGAGTCAGAGGACCTGGGTTCATATTGCTGCTCTGTCACTTACTAGGTGATCTGAGCCAAGTGACTTCATTTCTCTGGGCCTCAGTTTCCTCATTTGTAAATTAGAGGGTTGGATGAGATGACCACTGAGATCCTTTCTAGGTCTAAGTTGATGATCAGTTCACCAACATATGGTCTGTCTATTGTTGGCTTGGCATAAAAAAAAAAACCTTGCCAGTTTGGCAAGACCTGCCAAAGCTTGTGCTTAACTGGCATAGCCTCTGAGAACCCAAAGTCACTTCATGTCATACTGAGGCATCAGAATAGTACTACAGTTACATATTCAGAAGGAAATAGCATGTTTTCATTTATGTATGTGATATATCTGTGGGATGAAGATTTCTTATCTCCTTTAGAGACAAGTTAGCAATCTAATGATCAAGAGACACAATGCACTCACACTAAGAGGTCTCCTGTTTGGAAAAGTTCAATGTTCAAAAATCAAGCAAATTATAAAGAAAATATCTGTTTGCCTTTAATTCATGTTGGGAATAAGGTTTCACTTAATCTGCACGGACATTGCCTATGATGAAATGCTGGACATTTTGCCAATCAGTAAACATTTTAGATAAGAGTGAAGCCTGCTAACAAAATCTGACATGTTTATCTCCCCAGCCTTACACAGGCTACAGCTGTTCTGTTGCTCATTCATTTTTCATAATTTCATCAGGTAGAAACCCCAAACTCAATGGTATTGAGAAATCAATCTTGAGGGGGAAAATGGGTAAGCGGGCAGCTAGGCGGTACAGGGGAAAGAATGCTGGGCCTGGAATTCAAATCTGACCTCAGACACTCGCTAGCTGTGTGACCCTGGACAAGTTACTTATCCCTGTTTGCTTCAGTTTCCTCATATGTAAAATGAGCTAGAGAAGGAAATGGCAAGCCACTCCAGTATCTTTGCCAAGAAAACCCCAAATGGGGTCACAAAGAGTTGGATGGAACTGAAAATGACTGAACAACAATAACAATTCCATGCCAAATTCTTTCCACATTTCTGAGTACAGAAGAACACTTAGCTTAGAATGAGGCTATCGATAAATTCAATATGGAAATTACAACTTTTTTTTTTCTGTAACAGACCACAAGAACTACTCACTGTGGAATTCAGGTAACCAGCACTTAGGAAAATGATATGCAAAATGCTATCTTCCAACTATAAGGTCAGTCTGAACTTTTCTCAACCCACTAGCAAATGTAGGCTCTGAGACACGATTAATTGATCATATTTATGTATGAGAGTCACAACTCCACTTTTGAATACAACTTGAAAACCGAATCATGGATTCTTAACCAGGGGTCCATGAAAAGGGCCTGTGGATAGATTTCAGGGGGTCTATGAACTTGGATTACATGTGAAAAAATGAAATCTTTTTTTTCACTAATCTCTGAAATTCAGTATTTCCTTCAATCATGAATGAAAAAAAAAAGAATTATTCTAAGGTATCCCTGGGTTTTCCCAGACTGCCAAAGGGGTCTATGACACAAAAAAGTTTAAGAATTCCACAGCTAGAGGCAGTATGGTATGGAAAGAGCCCTGGACCAGAAATCAGAAAACCTGAGTTATAATCCTTTTTTATGCTGTTATCCAATGATGTGGGTGGCATTGGGCAAGACACTTATCTCCCATGTATATGCTTCTTTTTATGTAAAAGGAAAGGATTGGATAAGAGATAAGTCTTACTGCACTGGAGTAATGTGTTGTTATTATGATTATCATTATTACTAGCAGTAAAAATACTGTTCACATCTGTAAAATGAGATTTGAATAGATTATCTCTAAGGTTTTTTCTAACTTTAAATTCTGCAGAAGAGGAATTAATTAGCCTTATTCTAATGGTCTTGGAGATGTAGGAGGCATGGGTGGAAGTTGTAAAGAGGCAGATTATGGCTTAATTCAAGGGAAAACTTCCAAATAGAGTTGTCCTAAAGCCAAATGGATTGCCTTAAATACTCTATCACCAGATGTCTTTTAATGGAATACAGAAAGAGATGACCAATTGTTGGGGTTTTTGTCAAGGGGATTCTGTGGGTCAGACCAAATGATCTCTTCAGTTTCTTTTAATTCTAAGAGTTGATGCTTTCAAGTTTCTCCTAGCACTACTAGTAGTAATGACTCATATTTGCACTTACCCTCAGATCCTTTGACCATAAGTATATTAGCCTACAGCTTGGCCTTCACTGCTACAAAAAGTCAAATTGAGGCTAACATACAAATCTCAATTCAGCAGTATTCTCTACCTTGATTAATTTGCAGAAATGTAAAATTCAAGATTGGCTTCTCCCTATTATCTAACATGCACCTGTGATTTCTTCTTTTATTTTGTAATTTTTTTATATAACTCATATAAATTTTATATAAATTTATTTTATAAATTTTTTATTTATTCATCTACAGTGGGCTCAGGAAGTGCACATTATTTAATGTAATTATGATGACAAATTTCCCAGAAGAAAAAATTGTGCATTCCACAGTCAAACATAAGCAATATGAAGATGTTCTGCACATTAGCTTACATAATTGAAAGCTGACTGAATATACTAGCATATATATTTTATGTATATACATGTCTTCTGTGCTTACACTATATGTTGTTAAAAGATATGTGATATCTAATAATAAACAATTCCACGACTATGGGGGGAAAATTGTGAACCTTATCCTGACAAAATGCTTTTTCCATTGCATATGTCAGAAGAATTATGAAATGGATAAAAACTGAATTTATATCAAGCCATATCTTTTAACTACAACCACCGGCATTTCTTCTCACCATCTGTTTTTGCTGGCATCTCATACAATCTGAATCATATTGGGCAGATATTGCATGTTACAGTTACAAGTGAAGGCCCCCATGCCAGCAGTAGAAAATGAGTGACTCCCTCACCCCCAGTAGAGTCCCACTATCCATAAATGAATGAATGAATGAATGAATGTGTGACCTTTGATCAACAGCAGCAGTCTTCATTAGTATGTTGGAGCATAACCACTGACCAGTGCAATTTTGTCCTTGATCACTAGAGCATAATTTGTCCTTTAGTTAAATTTGTAGCAATGAAAGATTTAATTTAAGTAGGATTATAAGTTTTGTTTGCCAGCCAACTAAATTGGCAGTGTAAAATTATAAAAGGGAGAAGATAATGTGAGCAGTATGCTTCCAAAAGAAATGGAAGATGTCAGAGGAAGGAAGATTATTAGTGACTTCAAATGGGAATATAAATTTCAAAAGGGCAGGTGATTGGGGGTTAGGATGTAAATATTAGACTTGAGGAAATACTTTGGGTGCAGATTTAAGACATTAAACTAAACACTGCAGATGCTGATGCTCTGTCCGATTATAGAAAAAAAAAATCTTTCATATTGATTTGAGCTCATCTCTAGCTACATTCTAACCTTTGGCTCCTTTAAATGGAAATAAGGGAACCCATTTCTCTCTACCTCGTGTTCTCCTTATGTGAGCCTATGAACTTGCCAGTGTTCTCTTTGGAGAACTCTTCCTGTATGAACATACACCTAAGTGGAAGAGTTTTCTTGGCCAGACTTAAGACCTGTAGCTGTGATCTCTTGATATTTCGATTATTCTGAATCTGTTTAATAGGGAAGCCCTTACCAAATATTGCTGCTGTTGCCATGCCTGTCCTCACAAAGCTTCAAGTAAGCTCCAAAGAATACTCTGTTAGTCTTTGCTTAAAGACGGAAACACTAAAACTGAAATTGTGCAGAAAGAATATTCTGGAGGATTGAAGAGGAATTTGACAAAAAGTGTTGGAGGTTGGTGACAACCATTAAGAGTCTAAACCTGGTGATTTTTTTTTGGTTAGGCAATGGGGTTAAGTAACTTGCCCAGAGTCACACAGCTAGTAAGTGTCAAGTGTCTGAGACTGAATTTGAACTCAGGTCCTCCTGACTCCACGGCTGATGCTCTATCCACTATGCTACCTAGCTGTCCCTAAACCTGGTGATTTTAATAGCAGAAGATAGCTATCATGGAAATAAAATATTAGGTCAATAAGGGCTAATTCCCAGTTAAGGAATGAGAGATCTATAATCTTGTCTCAACTTTTTTTTTTTAAAAACATGAATAGGAAGATTTGTATGAACTGGTGCAGAACAAAATGACCAGAAGTGGGAGGACAATCAATACTATAACATCAATATTACAAAAAAGAACAATTCTGATGTACTTGAGAATTCTGACTGACACAATGATCAGCCATGATTCCAGAGGACTGATGAAAATGAATGTTGCCCACTTTGTGACAGAGACATTAACGTGCAGGATGAGAAATGCATTTTTGGACACGGCTGAAGTGAGAATATGTTTTGCTTGGCTATGATTATATAAAGATTCTATATTTCAACTTGAAAGGATTATAGAGTAATCCTTGGACATTGTAATACTTGTAATACAGAGTAATACTTGGACATTGAATAAAGACAAATAATCTAACACATAGGACCCAGAAGCTGTTGGTGCCACACAGAACATATTGCATTATGACAATGAAAGCATTAGATGGTGATTTTAGCCACAGGGGTCAAGAGAAGACACAAGAACTAATAGGAAATAGATTTTACTGGCCCAGGATGGCTATGAACATTGCTAAGAAGTGTGAAGATTGTGCTGGTTCTGAGGGAATAGATACTGTCAATTCAAGCTGTGCACTTGGAAAACAGAAGCACTAGTAACTCTTAGAACTTGTCTGCATTGGCTTTCTATCTCTGTAAGAAGGTAATAAGAGCTCCAGTCATACTTTGGTGGTGACTGATCATTTTACAAGGTATGCACTCAAGCAGGAACCCAAAAGTTTCCATGCTTACTATAGCATTGTGAGAGAAGTATTTCCTCAGTGTATGGGTTTCCTGTCAGGATCTATCTAAACCATTCAGTCAATCAACACACATTTATTGAATATTTACTATGTGTCAGATACTGTGCTAAGTGCTGGGAATACAAATAAAAAGAGAAAATACGACAGCATCTGCCCTCAAGGAGCTTATATTCAAATAGGGGAAGACAACACACAAAAGGGAGTTGAAAGTGGGGGAGGGTCAGAACCAAGGAATATCCTTCTGAATTCATTTGTTGTTGTTCAGTTGTTTCACTCATGTCTGACTCTTTATGACCCCGTTTGTTGTTCTTGTTGTTGTTGTTTTTGGCAAAGATATTAGAGTGGTTTGCCATTTCCTTGTCCAGTTTATTTTTCGAGATGAGAAAACTGAGGTAAACAGGGTTAAATGACATGCCCAGGGTCACACAGGTAGGAAGTGTCTGAGGTTAGATTTGAACTGAGATCTTCCTAAATCCAGGCCCAGTGCTCTATCCACTGAGCCACCTAGCTGCCTGTCCTTTTGAAAGCACATGACTAAAAAAAAAAGTAGGTTTGACATCAAGAAGTCTAGAATTACACTTACAGGTATATTCCATGGAGAACTGGGGGGGTGGGGGTGGGTATTTGCAACTATCCTTAAAGGAAGGCTTGATTCCATGGTTTTTCTTTTCTCTGTCATTCTTTCTTAGCCTAGGTTCTTCCAAGACATAAAACAAATAAACAAAATGTTTTGACCACAAATCAGATCAAATGGGATATGTCACATAGAATGAGGCACCAAGGAACATATCCATGCCTATTAAAAAAAATTTAGAGCTAGTGGATCTTGTAGCAATCCTTGGTCCAATCCATAATTTTATACATAAGGAAACAGGAGTTACAATGACTTGCTCACTTTTATGTAAGTCAATTTAAGTTCCAGAGGAGAATTAAAGTGAAACAAAACTGTATCTTACATTTTGCTTAACCCTGTGTCTTGTAATATGCCACCTCCCTTCGATCTCTCCCACTTTCCAGTCCTCCAATTTCAAGATCTAAAGCCACCACTTAAATAAATTATCAGAAAAGTACCAAATGCCTGTGTTGAAAAAATCTGTTGGACAAACGGGAGCATCCAGTTCTTAGTGTTTTTCTTTCTTTCTTTTTTTTTTTTTACATTTTTTTGCATGCCAATGTTCTAGGCACCTTACCCAACACTGAATCAGACACAGTCCTTGCTAATTTGGTTCACAAATGAAATAACATGGACAGCACATGAGGAAAAGAGAGTGTTCCAAGGGGGGTATCAGCAGGCAGCAAAGATCAGGAATATACTCTATGGTGAATCACAAATGAATAATACATATTTCTGTCCTTTGTAATCAAAGATAATACTATAATGCATAGTACCATAGTAATAGTATTTACTGTATATGAGCAAAAATAGGAAGCCATATGAACATACTGACAGGTATCAGGTAATACGAAGCAAAAATGGGTATGATGAAAGTAATTTAAATGATCAATCTATCAAGAATCTATCAGTAAAACACTATATGCCAAGCACTTTGCAAAGTACTGGGGATACAAAAATAAGAATGTAAGATGATTCCTACTCTCAAGGAGTTTAAATTCTACGGGGGGAAATAACATGTATACATCAGAACATACAAGATACATACAGAATAGGTAGAAGATTGTCTTAAAGTAGGAAGGATTGCATTAGCAGTTAGGTAGAGCTAACTCTACTTAAGAGAGGTAAAAGCCTTCTGGAGGAGGTGTTGATATGAATCTTAAAAGAATCTAGGGATCCAAAGAATCAAAAGGTTAAGGGAAAGATCATTCTAAGCATGGGGAATAGCAAGTATGAAGGAACTGGGTTGGGACACGAAGCATAGGGGAGAGATGGAGGCACAGATAAATATATTTAAATAAATTTTAAATTTAAAATATTTAATTTAAATATATTATATTTATATAATATGTAATATATATATTTATGTAATATATAAATATATTAAAATATTAAAATATATTTATATAAAGTCACACAGAAGGGTAGTGTCAAGAATGGGAACAGAATCCAGCAGTTCCAGGTCAGTGTGCTCAGCCATTAAATCCTGCTAATTCCCAAAGACCAAAATTCAACTGCATCAACATTTAGGGAGAATGAAGTCTAAATCATCTGCTAAGTGATTTTGGGGTGTGTTACTAGTTCCTTAGTGGGATCTAGAACACTTATATCTCCAAAAATGATTGGTCTGTACAAGGCCCAAATTGGTGATTGGCAATTGTTTCCATCTGCTAGTGCTTGCCTTGGAAGCATCCGGTGGAAGTGGATTATGTTTCTGTGTTTTGAAGCAGGCTTCAGTGAAGTGACTCACCTCCTTCCCTGGATGAGAAACCCTGGATGGGAAGGAAGATGTCATTTTCTAAAAATATGAAGACATGCAAGAAAACTCTAATAAGAATCGTCCTGATGTAACCAAAAATGTCTGAATAAGCATGAGACCCATGGAGGAGTTTAGGAGGGGGTGTTTTGGAGGAGATTTTTATAAAAACAGCAAGGCTGGATGCACTAAGTATAGGACTGGGAATCAGAAGGATTCAGAACTCTAGCATTGGTCTTGTCTAGATAGTGCTCTAGAATAAGTCACTTCAACACCACGAGGTCCAATTAATTCCACCAATTGTGAATTCAAGAAGCCCTACTTAGAACTGATTGAGTATGGCTAGGGAAGATGTGTATCTTTCTAACTCAGAGCATGGGAAGAATTAGCTCAACTTGGTGTCCCCTGAAAGCAAAATCCATGTCCCTTTGGGGACAATAATTGCGTGAGGTTGGATTAGTGAAAAGCTAGTGGTTTTTCTTTCTGCATTTCTGTGGAAATGCTTGACTTCATTCCATGGACAGCAAAAACAAAAACAAACAAACAAAAAAACCTGTCTCCAGTAGTACATCCAAGTCAGTATACTATAGATTCATTAGAACAGTCAGAAAATTAGGAAATTGTTTGTTCACATTTAATTTGTTCAAATACTTAGATATCATTTCTTTGTAGAGTATTTGGTGAGATGACTTTTTATGATAAACTAAATTCAGCATGCAAGAAAATTACATTTACTTTCAATGACAATGTGAAAAAAAATTCTACAGACTGACAAGTTCAGTCAACCTGCTAATCTCTGAATAATGGCTCCTGTTAAGATATATTCTGCAGGAGTTGAAATAAACTCTGACAGCCTTACACTGAATCACATCATTTCCCCTTCCTTTCCTATTGCATTCTGGGCTGCCAAAAGGGATGAATAGATTAAACGTGTTTCTCTGTGCCTGAATTAGGCACTGTGGAGAAAATACATCTGGATGAATAATAGTCACTAATATTCAATAACACAGAAGGGAAAAAATAAAAACCAAACTCTATGTCTTGACTCACTCTTAGCTCTTTTTGATTTTGAATAATGGAAGATTCAATGAAATCTGAGTAAGGTATTGAACCATCTCTATAAAGGTTATACTGAATTTATAGAGGAGAAAATATTCTTGCTCAACTGGCTAACTCCTCTTTTTTTTCCTTTCTCTCTGGGGCTACTATTGATTGGTCAGTTTCAATCATTAACCAAAATGGGATGGAATGAAGGTTGAAGAATTCTCACCTTTTTTCCCTGAAGAAA
This sequence comes from Vombatus ursinus, assembly GCF_900497805.2. Lineage (NCBI taxonomy): Eukaryota > Metazoa > Chordata > Mammalia > Diprotodontia > Vombatidae > Vombatus > Vombatus ursinus. The sequence continues at coordinate 45,174,955 of NW_020954590.1, read as the reverse complement.
CATCTAATATCACGTTACCTTTTTCTGATTTAACAATCTGGAGAAAAGGCAACTCGTTCTTTTCCTGAATTGAGACAAGGAGTCCTTAGGCCATCGATTCATGAACTAAAATTCCATAATGAAAAGAGGAAGAGAAAAGCTTTGTAGTCCAAGTTATTTACAATCTTATTGGCCTGCTTTTCATTTATAAACCTTCCCCATGTAAGTGCTAGAACTAGAAGAGCTATTTTCTCTTGACTGCCTGCTGAGATGCCTGATTAGTTTATAGCTTTTTAAAAAGAGAAATGATCAATTTTAACATTATACAGAAAGAATAGAAAATAAATTGATAAGTTAAGATAATATCTATTTTGAGTTCTAGTTTTAAAAAAGTTCATCAGATTAGAAGGTATTATTAATGTCTTGCCAACTAATTCCAAATTTTTCATTCAACACCTAGCACAAGTCTTGGCACATAGACACTGAATAACTGCTGAATGAATGAATGACTAAGAGAAGGCTCATACTCTGATGGAAGGGCAACAAATGTATCTATGAGCATAAATATGTATATCACTAAAAAAGAAAAAAGAAGCTTCTGAAGCTATGTAGTAGCATTAAATGATATGGAAAATTACCTTGGAGAGATCCCAAGAACAAGTGACAGAAATGGCAATACCAACCATAACCCTACCTTGGAAGTGAGATACTTCAAAGTCTGAAAACTAAGGCAGTTTCTCAGTTATGAGGTAACTAGGTAAATGAGAAGAGGAAGAATCTGAGTATACTGAGGTTAAAAACAAATAACTACAGTTGAAAATTCAGCCCCAAACGCAAATGGTAATTTAAAGGATCTGAAGGATCTCTTAAAGATACAGAAACCTCCATCTTCAGTTATACTTTCAGTCCCAGAAGAGCTATATCGGATTGACATAATTGCGGCCATTGATGCACATGGCATCACATCCATACTTTCCCATTAATTTTGTGCACTCTTGTCCATGCTGAGGGCCTTTCTCTAGTTCATTTGACGATGGATACAAATGGAGAATGTGGGCTTCCCTTTGGTTATCCCTTACTCTTGCCATTTGACTGGACCATTCCCCCCTCCCCCCAAGAAGTCATCTCTTTGATAATATCCTTTTTTGGTGTATTTTTCATTTTAAATAAGAAGTATATTTAAACAACAAGATGTTTGACTTGAAGGGAAAACTATCTAGGATGAATTTCTTTATAGTGATTTATCCCTACTGAGAGATTACTGTATATGTAATAGCAACATACAAAAAAGTTATAAAATCATCCTTCATTTTACAATGATAAAAGAAAAACATCAAAATTATCCAATCAAACAAAATATGCATGGATTTTTTTTTGTTAAACAGTTAGAGCAAAATAACACTAGAATATAAAGGTAAAAGTTGAATGAGCATGCCAGTAATAGAGAAAAAGGATATTTTCACAGAACCAGTTTGCTTTTCCTCCCTCCCAGTCTCCATTTGATGTTAATCAAAATATATCATTGACCATTTAGTTTAAAAATATGCATTATGTCTGTACACATACACCAGTTACTTTTTGTACATAAAGGAATGGAGGAAGGGAATCAAAGAAAGTAGAAAACTATACTATGGTAATCTGTTTTTGGTTTCTTTCTTTTTTGGGGGGGGTGCTAGGCAATGGGGTTAAGTGACTTGCCCAAGGTCACACAGCTAGTAAGTGTCAAGTGCCTGAGGCCGGATTTGAACTCAGGTCTTCCTGACTCCAGGGCCAATTCTCTACACTCTGTGTCACCTAGCGGCCTCTATACTGTGGTAGTTTGGATGTGGATGTGGAATACCAAATCTTGTTTTTCTAATTGTGAGTGTATTGTTTTCCTTGGGAGCACAATTCTGGAGTAGAGTTGCAGGTTCTCTTTTTTAGTAAATACCTCCCATCTGTTGCTAGAATATATCAATTATATGTTCATCCTCCATTTTCCACTGTGCAGGTGTTTCATTGATTGGCTGCCTATCAAATCAGAATTTGTTCTGCCTCACTGATAAACCCTGTCATTCACAATAGGCTTTCATTAGTTTACTAAGTGGTATGTGCCTCTTAAACTGTACCACTGAACCACCTTCAAATTAATGTGATCTTTGTTTTCAGTCTTGACTCCTTCCTTAGGCTTCTCATCAGCCATGGCCTGCCTTTGGGTCCTGGGGTCTCTTCAGCTACTGCTTCATAAAAGAGGAACCAGGTTGGTCCATGCCAAAGAATGGAGGGAGAAGCAGTGGTGGGAGCAGGAAGAGGAGGAGGAGGAGGAGGAGAAGGAGCAGGAGATCTGATGACATTCTTTATAGTATTTCTATAATTCTTGGTTGGTAACATATCACAGCCTCTTCACTCATGCCTACCATTGTCCTCTGAGGGACTCTCAACCTAACTTGTTCACACAGTGTGGTATTCCATGATTCAGTCATCACATAGCATCATTGGAACAGTAACACAGTACTTTAAAAAAACCCATAATAATTCTTTAGAAGATAAGATAGATAAAAATGAAGGGAAAAAGTTTATTAGCTAATATGGACTACTTCAAAAATATCTGATAGTTGGTTCCCAATTTCTTGAGACCTCTCTGTTGGAGGGTTGAAGCCCCGAGACCATTTGTAAAATATGGAGTATTGTTATATACCACATACTTCCTATGAGGTCCTTAGACCTTGGGCAAGAGGTAGGGCCTTCGGGTCATAATTTACAAGTTTCTTCCCTACCCTTTCAGACTTGTTTCATAATTCTCGCCTCCACACATTCTCACCTTCAGCTATATTGAATGATTCTCTCTTTCCTAAACATGTTCTATTGCTTTCTTCCCTTAGTGCCTTTGTTTATCCTATTCTCTATGCCTAAAACATCCTTCCTCCCTCTTTGATCATCGGAAAACAGATTTAGAGATAGAAGAGAGCTCCAAGGTCATCTAGACAAACTTCCTAATTTTATGGATGAAGTAACTGAGGCCCAGAGAGATTAAGTGATTTGCCCAATAAATAAGTAAAAGGCAGCATAGTGTAATATAGCAGAAGGTTAGGCCTGGAGTTTACATCCCACATCTGACACTTACTGGCTGTGGGTCACTGGGCAAGTCGTTTAACACCTAAAGCACTCAGGCAATTCTCTAAGACTATGAGTTAAAGAAAAGGTGCTGACTTTCATTGGCAGAGAGAATGTCGTCATTTAAGAGTTCCCTATGACAATGAACTTACAGGTCCAGGTCCTATCCCTTTTTATTTCCCTAGTAGGTAAATATTAGATGTGGGATTTGAACCCAGGTCCTCTGAATCAGGGCATGTGCTCTTTCTAGTCTAACCCATGGTCTCCCCTTTGGTTACTCAATTCCTCCCAATCCTTTATTGAACAATTTAAGTGTTGCTTTGCGAGTAAAGCCTGTCCTGATCTCTGACAATAAGGACTGTGCCTTTCAGACTCAACATATGTGTTTTTCCCCCCTCACGAACTTGTTATATAACATTGCATATTGCTATCGTCCTTCTAAAAAACTGCAAACTCCATTAGGTCAAGGAGACTATTTCATCTATACTTTTTGTATCGTTTCCCAGTCAAAAGCACAGGGCTATGCAGGAAATCAAGCACCCCCCCAAAATTCACTCAGTTGAATGGAAAGATCTCCAACAACAACTCATGCCTGTCTTCTGCTAGATGCTTGCTAACCTGCAAAAAACCATATTCCTATGAAACAGTTACTTCTTCTTTCTCTCAAGTGAGGTAATCAAATTCCCTGGAGAGATTCATCCATGGACTCATGTCTTAATTTGTAGGGGATGAATTTCCTGTCTTTGCTGCCCACCCTGGAATACATACACTGCTTCCCAGAACATTGCCTGATATTGAAGAGCCCAAGGACAGGGATGACGCCTGAGAGACACCCACAAGCGCAGCAGTGCCAGCCAAAGATGCCAGTGTGCCCAGAGAACAAACGAGCCATATGGACAGATTGGGCTCCTTGCCATCAGCCAAGAGTAGGCAGCACTGTATAGCAACTTAGTCCTAATCTACATCTATGTTTCAGCAGAGACTATTTCCATAGTGAATGGTCTGCTGGTCTCAGATAAATTCCCCTTTCAGTTGGGAACTGGACTGTGAGAAGCCACACAAATACAAGCCATTGCTCTTCAGGGCTACTCACTGCTTTGATTCATTGATAAGCCCCTTTGATGAGACAAAAAAAAAAATCCTGGCCCCTATCGTAGCTTATATGGCCAGGGTAGCAGAGTCAGCTACTTCGGAGTATCTTTCATGTGCAAAAAAATAATTCATAGGTTCTGGCTCAGTAAGCCTACCTTTTAACCTGTAATGAACTAAGAGAGGCAGGGGAAACAGGAATTTTATTTTCCCATGGCGCAATTAGGTTTATTGAGCTCATTCTAGATCAATAGGAGCAATTTATCCCAAAAGAACTGTTCATAAAAAGAAGCAGAAGAGTCAAATGCCCCCCCCCATCTTCCTGTCCCTATCTCTCACTCTGATAAGGCTCTGCAAATGTCTGTGGTCAGAAAGCTAAGTACTCTCTGAATGAAAACATTATGTGAGAGGTGGGGTTGATGGGGCTCTTCATTTAGTCCTATTGAATTAGCATGAAAGTTACATTATTCTCTCCTGCTCTAAGTGTCTGCAAACTGTATTATTATTTACTGAGTTTGGAAAACCAAATTTCTCCTTTAGTGGAATTGTCCCAATTGATGAGGTTTTTGATAGATTCAGAAATCTTCTTACTCCACAAATTAAGCTAGACTATGTGAGTAAGTAATTGGCTTTCTCGCTTATAGACAATAGTAAGGGAACTGATATCCACAGATAAAATCAGTTATTCATTCATTCATTCAACAAATACGTTTTTAGAAGAATGTAAACTCCTTGAGGACATGGGTTTGTTCTTTATTGTATCTTTCTGTGGCCCCAGTCTAAGACAGTATCTTGACTAGAGTAGGTGCTTAATCAATATTTGTCAAATATGCTGAATTGAATTAAACAGTGCCTTTCCCCCCATCCACTTTTATATCACTTATGAAACAGCAAAAAGAAATGGTGTCATGTTTTTGTACTGTTTTTCAGTTACCAAACTCAGAGCAGAATCCGTAGAGTATGTATTCGTACTTCCACCAGAATAATAAAGGCTAGGCACATTTTGAGATCAGGATGTGGGCTTTCTCCTTGTATGATGTAGTTTTGGGGGAATGGTTGGAATATTTAAATGATCACTTGGTTTTAAGAGAAATCCTTTTTTTTTTTTTGGCCAAGCAATGGGGTTAGGTGACTTGCCCAGGGTCATATAGTTAGTAAGTGTCAAGTATCTGAGGTCATATTTGAACCTCCTGACTCCAGGGCCAGTGTTCTATCTACTGAGCCACCTAGCTGTTTCCAAGAGAAATCTTTAGAGATTGAGTGCAGCTGAACTAAATGGGGACTTAGCTTAGATTATTATTTGACTTGTCAGGTACAGTGCTTAATAGAGCAGCATGTATATAAGAATGCCTAACCAATACTCTACAAAAACCACAACAATCACAACATTGATAAGAAAGAAAGGAAAACCATGTATATATACCTCGGAAAGCCTGGAACCAGAGGGCAAGAAAAAAACTCAGGTTAAAAAACAGCCAGCCCTAGTGAATATGTAATGCTATGTAACAATTCCCTCCACTCATTTATCCAGGAAGTGGGTAGGAGAAATATGGATTAAGAGAACAAATTAGTGTGTAATGATCTGCTTTTCATTTCCTAACTTCTTAATTGTGTTAAAAAGAAAGGCAGATTTTACTTATTTTTCTAATTTCTCACAAAGTTATGATCAAGAAGGATGGAAATTTTAAGCTGAAGACTCTTTTTTTTAAAAAAAGAGAAGACCTGTAACTCATTTGTATCACCTTGGCTGCTTATGATGTCAGTAGCTGGTAAATTGTCCCCAAACAATCATTAGGTGGGGGCAATGAACTAGTGTGCCTGTTGCCATGGAGACTTGATACTCCAAATTAATATGTAAAAACACATATGCTGATTCTAGTCACTGTCTGAAAATATTGCTAAATAAATCCCATAACCTCACTGGGTCTCAGTTTCCTCACCTGTAAAAGGAAGGCATTGGTTTAAATGGTTATTAACAAGAGTTCCATCTCTAAAATCCTAAAATCCTATCCTATAATTCCAAGTTTTTGGTCATGGAAAATAAACAAAGGAAATAATAAAACCAAACAAAAGATCAAGTTCAGAAAAGCCAGGGAACATCAATATCACTAGGGGATGCATTTAATAGTGCTTTACAATCAACAATTGGGGGAAAGAGGGAGAAGGTTACTAAATACAGTTCCTCTTCACAGAACAGCCTTCCAGACTGAGAGCCATCAGTCTTGGCCTTCATCTTGTGCCTCTCCCTGCCTGAAGCTCACCTCTGGTGAGTTGACTTCCCTAAGCAATAATTTCTACATCTTGTAGAAGCTGTAAAATGATGAAAGATGAGGGAGGGAGAAATCAAGAAGAGAGCAAAGGAATAGAATGTAAGTTACTTGAAAGGCAGAGATTGGTTTTTGTCTTTGTCTTTGCATTCCCAGTGGCACTTAGTGGGTACTTAATAAATGCTAACTGAATTGAATTGGAGACATCAGAAGGAAGAAACTGTCAGGATTTAGATGAGGATTGAGGATCTCCGAGGAAGCCATGTTTGATAGCACATCTTCCTCATGTAAGCCTCTGTATAGAGACCACCAAGGGCAAACACAGTTCATAGGTTCATGAGGGTCGATAAAATGACAGAAATATGAAAATAGGTTCATAGATTTAGAGCTGGAAGGAGCTTAGGAGGTCAGAGTCCAACCCTCTTATTTTACAGAAAAGAAAACTGAGGCCAAGAAAAGTGAAGTGATTAGCTCAGCTTCTCATGGTTAGTAAGTATTGTTGGAAGGATTAAAATTAGTCCAGAATTCTATACAATATGCTCTGATATGGCATTTTGTGAAATGCAACAAAAACCATCACTTCATGGAACCTCACAGAAGCAATATTTCAAATGCTATGACCAGAAGATCCCTGATTATTCATAACTGATATCAATAGTTGATGTTGCAAAACTCCCTTTCGTGGGATATAATTCCTTTAGCTCCCTCCAAAAATAATGCCAATAGAAGAACACCAAACCTTGCATTTCTTTCTGTCTCATTGCCAATGAAATTTGTGTATATGTATACATACACACGTATAAAAGTACATTGATCTCTTCATAGATACATACATGTATATAGACACATATGTTCAATTGGCAATAACATATGTATATGTGTATTCACACACATATATGTAAAATGAAGAGGTGGTTGTGCTTATTCCAGACAATGTGTAATAAGTGTTCTCTAAGTGGTAGAGGTATCTAGAAGGAGGATAGATTATTTCCTGCTAGAGTCAAGATCATAGAATATAGAGACAGAATGGGCCTTAGTCCAATGATTAGGAAAGTCATTGTTGAGGAGGCACCATATAATCTAGTCCTTGAGGATTGGTAGGATGTGGAGAGTGGAAAAGAAGCATTTAAAGGAAGAAGAAAAGAGTAGGAAAACCTTTGTGGAATAGTTGTAACTGGGTAAAACACAGAATTCATTGAGAAGTGGGAGATAAGGCTAGAAAGGTGATTTGGGGCTATATTGAGGTTTGCCTTAAATACCGGATTAATCTAATTTGGTAGGCAATGGTGAACCAATGAAGTTTTACTTGCTTGGCTCTCCCCACCTTCACACTGGCTTGCCTTACTCCCTGAGAATAACTCTCCTTTCCCCCTCTCTCCTTCCATCCCTCCTTCCTTCCCTCTTTTTCCCTTCCTCCTCTTCTTCCTCCTCCTCTTTCCTCTTCTTCTTGTTCTTTTTCTTCCTGCTTCTCTTCTTCTTTCTCTCTCTATCTCTCTCTGTTTTAGAGAGTAACCCAATCAAAGCATCTGGTGATAGTGTGCTATGTGGAAAAAGATGGAAAGAGATATGTCTGGAAGCAAGGAGACTTCTATAATATGGTATAGACATAAAGTGGTAGGGGCAGCTAAGTGGTACAGTGGTTAGAGTGCCAGGTTTGGAGTGAGGAAGATTCATCTTGTGGAGTTCAAATCTGACCTCAGATACTTATTAGCTGTGTGACCCTGGGCAAGTCATTTAACCTTATTTGCCTCCATTTCCTTTTCTCTAAGATGAGCTGGAGAAGGAAATGGCAAACCACTCCAGTATCTTTGCCAAGAAAACCCCAAATGTGGTCATGAAGAGTCAGACACAACTGAAATGACTGAACAATGACATGGAATGGTAGCAGCTTGAGCCCGTGTGATGGTAGTGGAAATGAAAAGGAAGGGCCACTTTGGAGTTGTAACATCATAACTTAAATACAAATGCCTCAGATTTGAGCTTAATTTAATATATGTGTTTTCTGCAAAGATTTCTATTGCAGAAAAAAGAACCACTCCCCTTCACTGTTCACAGCGTCCGTATACCTTTGTCTGATCAACTACTTTGCATAATAACTGGTCTAAATAGAATGTATTTCCAGCTTTGGCTGCTCCTATTCTATTCCTTATTGGCTACCATGAAACCTATGTGGCACAGTGGAAAGGATGCTAGATTTGAGTCCAAAGATCTGGGTTCGATTTCTGACTCATCTATTCAACATTGCTATGTTCTTAGGCAAGGCACAAAATTAGGGGAATGTATTATATGGCATTTAACATCCTTTCTAATTTTCAAACTATGATCCTCTTTCACAGCTGAATGGCACATTTTCATCTTTCTCATATCTCTCTGTGACTAAGCTAACTTGCAGTTGCTGTCAGATATCACTTTTTCTTCTCTACAGCTGAATGAAACAACCCCCTTTAAGAAAAAGTTACACTCCAGTGGTAGGGAATATTCTCTCTGTCAGGGCATCTGTGAAGCTGCTTTTCTGGATGCAAAAAGGTCTTGTTGACCAGGTAGCTATCAATAGAACGCATCTTGCTTTTGTGAAAAGAGCACTTCTCACCATCTGTCTTAGCCACTATCTGTCACTAGTTCCACTCTGCATCTTGAATGCTTCTGACTCTTTTCTGACTCACAGAAGAAAATTGTATTTTATATTTTTCTTTGAAAAAAATGAAGTTTTTAATGCCAAAACTCGCAAGAAAAAAAGATGAGGTGATTCCTTGAGTTTCCAATAGCCTTCAATATTTCTAAGCAAATTCTGTGAATCTACTCTGTGCAGTGATTACTAAATGGCACAAGGGAGTCCTTTTTATTTACTGATGTTCTGATTCAGCTTGGATAGTTCATTATGAATCATGATTGCTGTTTATAACTAAAGGTAAGGAGGTCTGATAAGTGAAGGATGTCAGTGACGCCAAGAAGACAGCCCTTAACCAAGGATGAACAGAGGATTGTTGGTGATACAGTCCATTATCACAGAAGCCTCCATATAGTCCATTATTACAGAAGCTTAAATAGTGACTGCTAATTATATGCATACTCTAGTGAATGAAGCTTATGTAATCCCTGGTTAAGCACCAACTAAGAGAAAATAAGAGTTGGTCATAGAAGACTAAGGTCTGGAAGGCAATTTGAGATGCCACTGAACTGATCATCTGGCTTTCTGATATGATATAACATGGTATAGTGGAAAGTGTAATGGTCTGGGACTTCTGGTCCTGCTCCTGACACAAGCTTAGCTGTATGAGCCTGTTTTCTCATCTGCTCAATGAGGGAATTGGATGAATTACTCAACTATGTACACTTCTACCTCTCATGCTAAGAAAACCTAATTACTTAAAAAAAATCTGAGAAGGAGATCCTCCAAACTATCCTTAGTAGTTGTTCTATCACTTAATGTCTTCCTTAACCTTCAGAAAAGATTTAACTGCCAATAAATGACACTTGAAATTGGGTCTTTGGATATTCTGTCTCAACCTAAGGAGAAAAGGATAAAAAGTGCACCAAGATAGAAACCAAGACAGTTCTTATGGGAGAGAGTTTCGATCCAAATTTATTTCTTAGGATTGTATAAATTTTAACCCCATGATTCTTCCTCTTCTTCTGCCTCTCCTGCAAGTATACATTCATATCCATCCTGAATGAACTTGCTTTACATCTTTTTACCTCTTCTTTTAGGTACTCAAGTGCAACTACCTCTATGAAGACTTCTCCAATTTTTCAAGCTGAAAGTCATCTCTCTCTCTCTCTTTCTTTCTCCCTTTCTCTCCTCAATTTTCATACTTTTAACCTCTCCTGTAACATGATCAGTTTCTACATTTTATAATAATTTCATTCCTTAGAGTACTATATGAATGTCTGTTATCATTTACTAGGTTTGTATGAACCACTCTAATGTGTTTTCAATTTGTAAATGCACAGCTATTTTAAAAAATGGTAATTGATTTGTAGAAAGATTAAAAACAAGGTAACACATAAAATACTCTTATAGCTGCTACTCAGCTGTTCACTGAAAACTTGATGATAATGCTCCTAACAGCCTTTTCTAATTTATCATATCTTATAGATGTAATTTAATAATTTTTTGAGATATATTATAGACTGAAAATATGAACTACTTTAAAAAAAGCTTTTTGGTAAATTTATATATGATAGATTCATAATAGACCATGAAAGGAAACTGGGTTGTTTTATGGGCATCTGACCTTTGAGACTGACTCATGATAGGACAACCGTACTCTTCTAGTGCATAGTTAATTCAATGTTACCGTGGAGACAAAACACAGTGTTAGAATGTATATGACATTTCTGGTCCAATATGAATGAAAATAAAATAATTATTGAGTGCTTACTATATTCCAGGTACTGTGTTGAATGCTGGAGATACAGATAAAAGGAAGCAATTTTATCCCATGAAATGATGAAGAATGAAGTGAGCAGAACCAAGAGAACATTGTATACAGTAACAGCAACATTGTTTTAAGAACAACTTTGAGTGCCTAAGTCATTTTGACTATTATAAATACACAAGTTAAAAATGAAGGGCATTTGAAGAAAGGTGTTCTCTACATCCAGAGAAAGAACTGATAAATAAAAGTATACATAGAATATTTGTGTGTGTGTGTGTGTGTGTGTGTGTGCGTGCGCTTGCACACACCTATTTGTATCTAATGGTAGCTATCTGTAGGTTGGGGGGAAGGGACAAAAAAGAAAAAAACAAAATGGCAAAGATTTTGTATATTTAGAGGGAATAGCAAGCTGTACGTGGTAGATTTGCAGTTTCATGTACATTCATCTTTTTTATTGTACTATGTTATGGAAATGCTTGTTTTGTTCCATGAATTGAAAATAAAATAAATTTTAAAAAATTCTAGTAAGGAAAGAAAATACATGTAGGAGAACTAGAAAGCTGGGTGATGGTGGTGGTGGTAGGGATAGCTATAGTGTGGGCAGCATGGTTTGACGATGTCCAGAAAGTGGCTTGGAAGGGCTGGGACCAGACATGATAAGGTTAGAGTTCACCAATAAGAGGCTAGGGTTCCAGAGGAGGGAGTTAAGTTCTGGTGGGAGGAGAATATAGAGGAGAAGGAGAAGGCTAAAGGCCAGGTAGTATGGCTTGGAGATGGCTGGGAAGTATCTTGTCTTCCATATCTCAGATTCTATGATTCTGACTTCTAGATGTCTTTGTTGAGCTATAACAGAGCTCTGACCTATCTACCAATCTATGCATAGTTTATATTCTATTTTCCTAAAAACATTACCTGGTATTCGTACACACTGAAGATAATTTTTCATTTTTCAACTTAGAAGCAGCCATCCTCAACACCTTCCCCCAAAGAATCAAACAAAACCTGAATTTAATAATTATTTAATAACAATTATCATATTAATAATTAAACAATTATTAATAATAAGTTAAGGCTTTGTGAAGTTTATTCCCATTGACTTTGTATAATACAATCCAAAAGAGATTAGTGAGAACTAGTAACTTGGGAATTTCATTGCACACTACTTCTTCCAAATAATACATTAAAAAATTTAGATTGGACCTATGCCAATCCAGGGATTCCACCATCAATGCTTGTCTCTCCTGAGAAGTGAACAGATAGTCCTTTACTCTGTAGGGGAGGGTAATGTTGTTCTTGGCTTTGAATCACCATTTCCAACTTTATCTAGAAAGCCCTCATGTTTCCTTCAGTCTCTTGTGTACTCTGCAACATAGTGACAGTATAGTAGAGAAAGTGGGGTATTATTGGGCAAAGAAACAGAAGAGGATACAGGTAATGCTTCAGAGGAGAGATTTCCCTGGGATATTCCTTATTCTCTGGAATGGGTTATAGGGAAGTGAAGGCTGCTTACACTAACATTTTCCCCAGAGTATTTTGGGGAGTCAGTACCAATTAGCTAAGCCTCTACAAAATAGCAAACAGAATATGTAGTGAGAGTGAGTGGCACTAATTCAAATGGGAAGACAGGATTTGGGCATTGCGGTATAGTTGCAGCACTCCAACTATTGTGGCCTTATGTCTTCATGAGGGTGACGAGTATTGTTGTTGATGTTGTTATCCCGGGTCATAGCTTTGGATTCTTTAGAATCCTCACAGACAGCACAAACCAGAGTTTTAGGAATGAGTGACAACCATTTTGAATCCAACTAAGCCACCTACCTGAATTAACCTAAAGAAGGTTTCTATCAATTTCTTATCAGTAGAGAAAAGATGCCTAGCTGACATCAGAACCCTGACGTCATGAAGCCTGTGATTTCATCCTGGCTGACTTCTTGTAAGTGAGTGAGAAGAGAGTTATGTAGGTAAGCATTCTGACAAAAACACCTGGGTCAGGAAGAAAAGGTCCAACTAGGAAATGATAAATACCAATAGAGAATATTACTACCTAATCACCCAAGACATCTTGTCCTAGTATGGTCACATAACCACACACACACACACACACACACACACACACACGCACGCACACACACACACACAGTAAAACTACCTGTGAGGAAGGAAGACGGACCATGCTAGAGCTTATTTGCTACTTAGAAATATGTGTGTGTTCTTCAGAGATTCAGATATCTAACACTAAAGCTTGCATCTGGCGTACACTATATATTGACTCTCTGGTTTAAATATTTACAAAAATACATGATTTAGATGAGAGAAAAGAGGACAAAATTTGGGCAGATGGCTACTTCAGATGAATGCAGAGTATGCACTTCTGTTGCCAATGATAAAAACCTTGATATACAATAGTGGCTGCATCAAATTAAGAAGGACAGAGAAGCTGCAGTGGCAGACGGTAAGGACAAGTTGCTGAATTTTTAGTAGCCCTAAGAATTTATCATGGTAATAAGAGATTTTAGGAGACGAGGTGTCAACTCTGCATTAAATATAAAAGCTGTGATACTGATACTGAAGTAATATTTCTCACTAGGAGAATGGGAAGGACAAAGTCCCCTTCTATTCCTCTTTCACACATGCCCTGTATCTGTGTGTTCAAGGAAGAATAGTACCACTGGTGTGAAGGCTGCCGACCCCTTTTTAGGGCTGCTTTCCACCTTTGGTGTCCACCTGTTCCACCTAACTCTCACCTGTGGCTCCAAGAAGCTGTAGCAGGCACAGTGGCCACACCCTGGTAAACCATTTCAGCAGACGAGTTTAACCAGGTTGAGGGTAACCAAGGGGTCTCAAACCTACTGGTCAGTTAGTGGGGTGTCTATCCCAAGCATGTGAAGATTTCCCCTGGTGCAATGGGTGGATAAGAACAGTTTGTTCCAACGGCCATGAAGGCAGCTGTAGCAGGCACTGTGGAGTGCTTAGAGCTTGGTTAGACATCAAAGACATCAAGGTCATTCACTGCATCTTAAGCCATCACTAGTCATCTTGATTCTGTCCTGCCATTGGACTGTGATGACTCTGGAAGAAAGAGTGAGGCCGACAACTTGGTGCAACTCTGCCTCACTTAAATACAATTTACGCATGAATTAAAGGACATTACCTGTACCATTTTTTTTAACATCCCAGTCCAACTGGCCAGTTTGCTGTTGCTTATATATAACATCTTCCATTGCTGTGCCCTTGCCTACAGGTTGTCCTCCATCCCCAGAATGCACTCCTTCCTCACCTCTGTCTCTTATAATTCTTAGGTTCCATTGAAGCTCAGAAGAGAATGATGCAGGAAATTATTCTGATACAAAGAGCTAGGTCAGGAAGAAAAGGTCCAACTATGAAGTTATAAATACCAGTAGAGAATATTATTACATAATCACCCAAGATATCTTGCCCTAGCATGTGCGTGTGTGTGTGCGCGCGCACACACACACACACTTTCCATTGAGCCTTTCCAGATTTCTCCAGTTGCTATAACTTTCCTTCTTCCTCCCCCAAATTACTTCATACGTACTTTGAATACATTTTGTATTTAGTTTGTGTTTACCTGTTGTTTGCTCCTAATGAAAGGTAAACTTCTTGAGGGCAGGGCCTGTTTCATTTTTGTCTCTGTTTCTCAAACACTGCATAGCACATAGTAGGCACTTAAATGCTTACAGAATTAATGAATGAATTTGTCACATAAGCAAATGGACTGATAGAGAGATCCCAGTGTGTAAATCTGTATTTCTGAAAGCACAAATTAAGTTGCAAATTCACCAACAAGACTTCATTAGGCAGTATTAATATTTTTAAAGATTAGTGTTATATCTTAGATCACTGCAGATGTACATACATATATGAATGTTCTTTTCTCAGTTTCTAAATTTATTTTTTGATCCAAAAGACGAAAGGCATTTTAGATCACCTGCCTTAGAAATAACCCTCTATCCCCCTTGCCACCATGCTTCTATCTGTTTCCCTCCCAACCATCCTCCACAGAGCTGCATTATTCTTTTTAGGCTTTTACATTTACTCTCCCCTCCCCTCACCTAATCATTCATTAGATCCTGCATATTTCCACCTTCATAAACTTTTACTCATTTGCCCCTTTCCATTTACAACCCTTTCCTCCACATTACCTCCCACACCCCCAAGTTCCTATTACCTTATGTCTGTATTATTGCAATAGCCTTTTAAATAACTCCCTGGCTGGCCCAGTCTCTTTCCTGATCCAATCCATTCTGTATATACTTGCCACATTAATCACTTTGATTTTGTTACTTCCTTCTTTCAAAACCTTGAACGGCTCCCTATTGCCTATTGAGTGATGTCCATGTTCTTCAACCAAGCACTTAGGGCTTAGCATACCATCCCCAATAATCTGTAAATGAATTTTAGTTGAATTAGGTTTTCAACATCAAAATCTCACATGAATGTTTCACCAGTGACCATTGGAGGTCACTGCATATCAGAAGAGGTAAAGAACCCTCCTGCTCAAATATTTGTTTTTCATCCATGTCAAAACTGCTTTTATAGTTTTCAGATAAATGCAAGTAGCAAAGGGCAACATTTGGAAGTGCTCTCATAAAACCATCACTCTCATCCAATTATAAAATTCAGCAATCAACAATGAACTCCACTGTGGATTTTATGAAGTACATAGCGAACAAAACTGCAGACTTTGTAAGGTACATACAGAGAATGTGCTCTATGGAGTTCTCTCTGAGGGCAGGTAAAATCTTATAAAGGTTTCCTAGCCCTTTGATATGTGTATTAAAGCAGGAAAAACAGCAACATGGGCCAAATTTATTTCACCCATCTGTACTTCCATTTCTTCAGTGAGAATTCTGTTTTCCATCCACATGCAAACTTCCATTTATGTTAATCAAAGTTACTCTGAAGAAGCCGGTCATCTTCAGAGAGCAGTTAAGGAGGTCTCGGGAGGATCTAGGCTGCGCATTTTGCCTTTGAACTATAAAATAAACAAATGAACGAGCCCTTTTAGCACTAGATAAAAGGCTAAGGGGTCATTTTAAAGGAGATCCCAAATGGAGTACAGGTTTTGCAACTTCCTGTGAATTTGACTACCTTTGTCACTATGGGTGGTAAAATACCCATCCATTAGAGTTGTTTCAAGGGCAGTAAACACATCTGTGGGGTGGAGGATGAGCAGAGTTGTCTGTGTTAAAATAGAAATCATTTCATAAGACCATAGCTTCAGAGTTGGAACATCAGAAACCACCTAGTCTACTCCCTCATTTTACAAATAAGGAAACTGAGGCTGAGGAAAGTGAAGTGATACCCAAAGTTTTCCAGGTAGTAAGTAACAGAGATAGAGAAGATTTGGATACTTGAAGGCCTTTTGACTCCAAATCTAACACTTCCTAATATGTTGCTTTGTCTTGGTTTTATGGTGCAGTGGAAAAAGCTCTTAATTTGGAGTTAGAGGACCTGAGTTCAAATCCTGGATCTACTATTTATTACCTATATAATCTTGAACAGGTGACTACCTCTCTAGACCTCAATTTTCTCCTGTAAATGTAAATTCTGTGTCTACATTCCTTATGAGCTTGGGTGTTGAAAAAGGTGACGAGTAAAGTTGTTAATTTGCTCCCTTAATTTGAAGAAAAAAAATGATACACAGATGCCAAAGTTATTTTTCTAAAGCACAAATTTAATCATTCAATAAACTCTAGCAGCTCCCTATTACCTATAGAATCTTATATAAAATTCTCTTTGGCATTTATCACCTGGCTTATGAGATTATTCTCATCCATATGCTCCGTGATGTAGCCATATTTGCTTGCTATTCCCCAACTTCCATCCCTACACCTTTGCCATGGCTGCCCCCCTATGCCTGAAATGCATCTCCTCCTCTTGAAATCCATGTTGACCTTAAGATTTAGCTCAAGGGCCACCTTCTACACCATGGGTTGCTTCTTAACTTGGGGTCCATGGACTTGTTTTAGAAATATCTTGATAACTATGTTTCAGTATAATTGATTTGCTTTGTAATTCAATGTATTTTATTTTATGCAATTAAAAGCATTATGCTAAGAAATTGACTGCCAGAGGGCCCATGACACACAAAAGGTGAAGAATCCCTATTCTATATGAAGTTTTTGCTGTTCTTCACAGATAGTAATGTACCCCTTCCCCAAACCACCTTGTATTCATTTTGCATATATTGTGTTTATACTTATACACATACATTTTGTCTCCATTGTTCAAATGGAAACTCCTTGAGGACAAGGTCCATTTGACTTTCCTCTTTATGTCCCCAGTGCTTAGCACAATGCTAGACATAAAGTGAACATTTAACAAATGATCATTAATTGATTCACAGAGGTATGGGTTAGGCTAGATGGCCTCTGAGGTGTCTTTGCATTTTGAGATTCTGAGATTTTATGAAATTCCTTCATATTGCTAAAAAGCACTTGTGCACCCAAACCATTTGTATGTACAAATATAGATCATAAAGTTAGGGAAAGGAAAATGATATAGCAGCAGAAGTTGAGAGAATGAGGGAAAGAACACAGGAGCAGGACAAAGCTTTTTATGTGAAAATTCTGACCCCTTCCCCCCCCTTCTTTTTTCTTGTTGATCTGAGGATGCAATTTCTCTATCCTCTTCCCCTTCCAGCAGGCATCCTCTGCTTGCACCTCTGAACATATGGCATTCCTAGCTTCTCACCCAGCTGGGACATTATATTTCCTTATAATATCTGCTGCATGGCAATGCAATAAACAGCTCCTCATTTGTACTACAGCCCCAGATTGATACTTTGACCAATAGGCTGGAGAACTCTTGGGCTAGGGAGCCACAGCTCTCACTTCACCACCAGCTGTAACAAAACACCTCTAACTGAAAGGATTGAAAAAAGAAAGATCAGCATTGCCCCTTTCATCCAACCCCATCCCCCACAGGCCAAGTGGATCCCAATTCAAACAAACATTTAATTCTGTGTTTACATCATCACATCTTAACCAGGTCCTCAATCAGTTTTTAAACCAGTCAGTTTTATTTCTGGCATGCTAATCAGTTGCTTGAGGGGTAGATTTGGTACCAATTAAACCCATATTGCCCCTGGATTTCTATGGTTCTGACAGTGCTTTCCCACAAAAAGCATGGGAAAGAAAAGTATGGTAGAGAGGGCATAAACAGTATAACAGGAATTGGCCATCTTTTCTTTCCTCTTTGTACCCCCCAAATCTCCAAAATAGTGTTTCCCAGGATTCAGGAAGTATCTCTGAGTGACTACTGAGGGAACTGAAGGGATTAGGATAGCAAATGGTTAATACTGGGAATTGAATGAACCACACTGACTCCATCTTGTGACTCTATTCTGGAGCTAGCTCAGTTCCCTTTCTATTCAATTATGAGTCTAGTCCAATTTTTGTCCTGTGAGAAAACTTTATTCAATTGTGGGAATTGGGAGAAAACCTTATTGTATTGTTTGAGCCTAGCCTTTTGTGGCTGAGAAACTGGACTACCTCTCCCTACTGCTTAGAGACCCTCAACCAAGGACCTAGGTTATGCTGACCAGAAACCCAGTCAGAGCCAAAGATTTATACAAGGAGTTCTCTCACAATTGTACATATCAAGCAATCCAAATGTCTTATCTGAAAACTGACCCCGTATTGATCAATCAGTTACTATTTCTATGTTCTTTGATTATTTACAGATACTTGGGGGGAGTGGGATACCTCTTTTTCTGAATTCAGGGAATTGTACCTGTTTTCTCTTCCCCTCCCAATTTGGAAAGCCCCTAATTTTTCATCGAATTAGAAATCAGATTACCTAATATTGTATTGTTTCTTTCTAATTAATTGGGTCTATTTGACTATTTTTAATGTACAAAAGTCTGTCTCCCCTGGTATTTAGGGTTCAGCTCTAAGCTGAGGAAGGGACTTGGTCTTGGTTTGTTGGGCAATTGGCATATATTGATTAACAAATCAAAATTTGTTCCCTCAGTCATTTCACCACCATACTACCTTTGTCTCAATTTGACATTAAGATTCTGTCACTGTGGTGGCATTACACTGGATAGGAGCCATGGATTTAGAACCACTCCACACCAAGGGCAACTGGGAATTTAATAGAGAAATTTTAGGTTAATAGGAGTGAAGAACAATCCCCTATGGGCTCTGGAAACATCATGAGGGTTTTCCTAGCTTGTGTTTTTGCAGAGACGATATCCTTAACGACACCAAGATGCCAACAATAGTCTTAAGTCATTGAAATTTGGAAACTTGGTAAACGTTATTAAAAAAAAATCAACAACAGCAAAACACCTTTGTGAAGTGGCAATTGTAACCAAAAACCCCAATTAGTGTAACTTGTAAATTTAGTGTAGTGTTTTCATAGCCTGCCACCTAGAACCAAAGTGCTGGGATGATACACAGCTCTTTCCTTCCTTCCTTCCTTCCTTCCTTCCTTCCTTCCTTCCTTCCTTCCTTCCTTCCCTCAGTATTCATTTGCAAAACAAGGGAGCATCTAAATCTATGTTTCTATACACCTTAAATATGGAGCCATTATCAATGCCAAAAAATGATGTGGAGGGGGCAAATAAGAATTTTATGTTTTATAAGGGAGGCACCATCAATCCTAGCACAAATTATTCATCAATGGGAGCAAAGAGAGCTCAGGGTAATATCTAGTTTCACGTACATCTTTTGAAATAAAGTTGATAGTTAATGAAATACAATCTTC
The DNA here is from genome assembly GCF_900497805.2 of Vombatus ursinus. Classification (NCBI taxonomy): domain Eukaryota; kingdom Metazoa; phylum Chordata; class Mammalia; order Diprotodontia; family Vombatidae; genus Vombatus; species Vombatus ursinus. The sequence continues at coordinate 45,155,412 of NW_020954590.1, read as the reverse complement.
AACAAGTATTGCTAAAGGCAATAACAAGGAAGTTTCTTCTATCAAGAAAAATGATGCTAACTTAGAAAAGAAAATTTGGGGTTGTGGGTATGATAACCATCTTCAAGTATCTGAAAGGTTGTCATGTGGAAGAGGAGATTATCTTTGTTCTGCCTGACCCTCAAGGGAAGAATTAGGAGTAATGGTTGGAATTTGAAAAAAAAATTAGGTTTGATGTGATAGAAAAAAAAAACCTTCCTAGAAATTAGAGATACAAAGTAGAATGGGATATTTCCAATTGCATTGGGTACCCTCTCACTAGAGGTTATCAATAAAAGGTCAGACAACCACTTGTTAGGGATTTCTTGATTAGTTATGGATTTGACAATGTGCCTTTTGAAGTTTTCTCCAAAGGAGATTCTGTGATTCTGAAAGTACTAGCAATTGTCCATTACCTTATGGATAAGCCATAAGTCTAGCTCATTGTATTATTACCTTGATATAGAGTGTCTTCTAAATAAGTAAGATAAGCTATGGCTATTAACAGAGCTCTAAATACTAGTTTCCCCTTCCAACTTCCCACTTTCCATATGATTCTCAGACATTGATAAATAAAACAATTACTTTTGAAACTGTGAGGGACAGAATAGGTGACTATATTATGACTCCACTCAAAATCCCTGTACTTCTGAGTGGTAGGATGGCTAGGCCAAAGCTCCCGTCTCTGAAGGACACTCCTTTTCCTTCATACCAATCTGTGTCAACTAATCTTTGTAAAACACATTGCAAACCTTAAAGCACTATATAAATGCTAACTAATGACAGCAATAACAACAAAGATGTAACCTATTGGAAGTCTTTTGGTATTGAAGGGGACTACAACATTCAGAATCATTTGTTTCACCATGTATTTGTTTCATCCTATATATCAAGTGTTGACATCCTTCTCTAAGGATTTCAGGTAGCTAGGTGGCATAGCAGATAAAGTGCTGGGCATAGAATCAGGAAGACCTCAGTTCAAACATGGGCTCAGCACTTAACTAATTATGTGACCGTGGACAAGTCACAACCTTTATTCACCTCTGTTTCCTCAACTGTAATAATAGCACCTACTTTTCAGAGTTCTTGTGAGGATCAAATGTGATATTTGTAAAGTACCTAGCATAGTGTCTGGAGCATAGTAGGTAAAATATAACTGTTTATTCTCTTACATTGTTCCTCACCCCCGCCTTAAATAGACATTTACTCTGCAGTTTGGCAGTGGCTAGGGTGCTAGATTTGGTATCAGGAATTCAAATCCTGACTCTGTCATTAATAGCTGTGTGACTATAAGGAAGTAACTTATTCTTTCAGAATCTATAAAATAGGGATAACAATATTATAGAATTGTCTTATAGTATTGCTAAAAGGTTCTAATGAGATAAAGCTTGTAAAGTGCTCTTCAACTTTAAAGTACTAGATAAATGTCATATTACTATTAAGAGTGAGCCAGTGGCTCTTGGAAAGGTACATTGACTGTTGCGGATCAAAGATAATTCGTGTATGGAAGAGGCTTGGAGAGTGGTGGAGTCTTTACCCTATCTTAGAGCAAAATGAAACTGAGTATGTAAAGAAAGATAAAGATACAGCATTACTATGCCAGGCACTGTACTAAGTGCTGAGAAGACACATATAAGCAAAAAGAAAGATAGTCTGTGCCTTCAAAAAGCTTACATTCTAATTGGAGACTGAAAAACAGTAGGGGAGGGAGGAGAAGGCACCTGCTGGAGGGCCTAGTAGAGAAGTCCTAAGAATCAGGAGGAGATCCCAGAGAGGAAAGACGGAATGTATATGACTGACTTGGGTTATTGCTTCAAAATGGAGCTTCCATCAATCAGAGGAGAGGAAGGATCACCTAGGATGAGAAGGCACATCCTAGGGTAAAAAGGTTGCTGAAAAATGGTGGAGATGTCTGGAGTGCCAGGAGTAAAGATGGGAGAGAAGTGAAGGAATGATATCTATAGCAGGATCAAGGCAGGTGCCAGCTTCAGCAAGTAAGCCTGTCATCTGAGCCTTTAAGGTCTGTTTCTGGTGGTGTGAAAAACCTTAATATCACATTACATTTCAGATTTGTAAATAGGTTAAAACAAATGTACAAATTCCTCAATTATTATTATTATTATTGTTGCTATTTTTTAAACCACCTACACCATTCCCCAGCCTTTTCAACTCCTACCCATTTCAGAAAAATCATGTCTGAGAAGCAGAGAGTTATTGAAAGTTTGCTTTATGTTGTAAAGCACAAGGGCCGAGGATCATTTTTGTGATTTATATTAAAACATTATTGACTATAATTTGCTATTTTAAGCCCAAAAATAAAAAAAAAATCTTGTAGAGAGAGGAGAGGGAAGGGAACTGGCATTTATTAAGCACCTACCAAATTCTAGGCACCGTATTAAAAATTTTGCAAATCTATTCTCTTGTTTGATCTTCACAACAACCCTGTGAGATATTCTATCTTTTATACCTCTGGAATAGAGATTCCTAGGAATATCCATTGCAGTTATATTCCATAAGGATCATGCTCTCAATTTAGTAGCTAAAACACACAGTGCCCTCCTTCTTGGACTATAGGAATAGACAGACTCCAGGCACAGACTAGGACCATTGTAGATGCAAACTCTCTGATTAGCGGCAAAGTGACAGCTGTAGATGACCAATGTAGAGTGTCCCATAAGTCAATTGAGAAATAAATTTTGCTGTTACTCTTGTGCTGATGGATATGGAGTGCTCAATAACACTCCTGAGAAATAACATGCTCTGCTCTCTCAATCATGATTTGTCCCTCAGTGTAGCCAATCAATCAACAAACATTTATCAGATGTTAGCGCACTAGCTAGGCCTTAACTTTTCTTTTTTAACTGGGTTTAAAATCTCATCCAGAATGGAAGTTAAGGGGCTACTCAGGGCCCAGTCCCATTCTGACTGGTATCCAAGCTTTGATCTGTTTCCAGCCCGGGGTTGGTTTACTCCTCCTTAGGCAATCTAGTGCCCCTCCATCCCCTGGTCTTCTTGAGGTTTTACCATATTGATGCTAAACTTAATAAGGACACTTAATTTTCAGATGTCAATGCAGCTTAGAACTCCAAAGCTGTAGGTTCATCAGCTTCAGTCTCTCTGATACTTGAGATAATAGGCAAGCACTAGCTCACTTTACGCCTCTCTAATCTTTCTATATTACCTCTCAGTGGGGGTTTAGATTCCTATTCTACCCCACCACTTCTCCCCCCCCCCCAGATTGCTTTCCTCTCTATCACCTTTCTTCATGAAGGATGCTAGGGTAGATATAAAATAGCCTCAATCCTAGTCACAGAAGCATGGTAAGGTTGTGTAAGAATGTTCTATTCCCTTAAATACCCTATTGGAGACGAGAGGAAGAAATGCTTTTCTGTCCCTCTCTTGCATATAAGAGAAGCCAAATATAGTTGATGTGTCCATGTTGATGTAGGAAAAACAAACAAATTGTAGTCATTGTTTTACTCTGAATCATGCAGGTCAGCTTTTTGTTGGTTGCAGGGGCTTATGTGGCCCAGACCAAAGAATTCATGCCATTCTATGTCCCACAGACCAAAGGAGCCAAACCATGACAATGATTCCCTCTTGGATGACTATTTCCTCTTTCTTTCAATGGAAGAAATGGACTTAAAAAAGTGTCTCCCAAGTCTCTTGTAAGACTCAGTGGCAGATGGGAAACATCCCCCACATGGTTTGAGCCAGAATGGAACTATGATATCAGCCCATGAGAGGGACTGTTATAGAAATACCCTTGTGAGGCAAACAGATAGAAGTCAATTTCTTAAGACTACAAGGCTACATGAGTGGTTGAAGGGAATGAGGTTTTCCATAGGGTTAAAGTATATAGTAGAAAGTATAAAGAATACAGACAATATCCATACTGAGAAAGACCCCTAGTTGACTCATGGATTCCACTGAAGCTGGACTACTAGAGGTCTTCCAATCTTGTTCTGCCATCTCCCATCTGTGTGTATTTACCCATGCCTTCCCTCATGCCTGGTATGTACTCCCTTCAGCTTTACTTATTGAGGCAGAGAGACAAGCTCCTTGGAAAACAGGTATTTTAATTATAGTCTTGGTATCCCTAGAATCTAGCAAGGTGCCTTATACGTAGTAAGTACTTAGGAAATGTCTGCTGGATTGAACTGAATCCAGAATTATGAAAAATAGATGTTGGTATGTTCAGGAAACTAGGTAGTATCTAGACAGAGTGAGGGATTTGGAGTCGGGAAGACCCAAGCTCTAATCCTGGCTCAAATTTACTAGCCATGTGACCTTGGGCAAGTTGCTTAATCTGTCTGCCTTAATTTCTTTAAATGTAAAATGGGGGTAATAATAGCACCCCCCAGGGTTGTTGTGGGGATCAAATGAGGTAACATATGTAAAGTGCTTTGCAAACTTTAAAGCTCTATATAAATGCTAGTTGATATTATTGTTGTTATTTTTATTACTGCACATTCACTGTTTAAAATGCTAACATCTAGAAACACACTTAAATAAATTATTTAGGTCCTGTCTGTGTCTGGGGGCACTGAACAAAGCCAATTCAGTGGGCTCTGAAAAACTGAGTGATGGCTCAGATCCCATAGTTCAATCTTCCTACTGAAAAGAACTCTAACCAGCAGCCCCACAGGTGGTAATGTAATCTAAGTAGTTTGATAGGTGTTAGGCTGACATATTTATGGGGCCACTTTAAGCAGAAACATATTTACCAGTAGAAAAAAAAGACTAAACATAAGTCATACAACATAATGCACTTTCACTTAATTTAATTAGTGTTCTTGCCTATGCTATTGTGAAAACGTAATTGAGTTTGTCTTGCATTTCCAATAAAAGGAGGTGTGATTCTGGAATTGAGAAAACTTCAAAAAACCCCACATACTATTATAAGACATTGGTACAGCCAGTAGACCTTTTGGGAAGATGAGACACCCAACTTTATTTAGTTATTCACTGTCAATTCATTATTGGCAGTTGGTTAAACAGCAAAATTATATGCATGGAATGTGATAGGTGCCATGGTTGAGGCCAAAGTATAAGCAGCCCTGTTCTTGAGACACACTATGTAGTTGGAGAGCTGCTATAAATATTTTGTACATATAGCATCTTTTCCTTTTTTTTTTTATTTCCTTGGGTATTTGCTGGGGAGTTCTTAAAGGGACACGCACAGTCTATGAGAAACAGGCTGATAGGAATAAGTGAGTACTTTGAGAGCTGAATATCACTGGCAAGGTAGAGATGATGTCTCCAGGCCCACTTAGGGCTTAATGAACTGAGTCAGAAGGAATAGGCAGCATAAAGGCAACAGGACGAAAAAGAAACTGAGAGAATAAAAGGAGAGACCAAAGGGGAAAAGGAAAGGGAAGGCTGAATTGAGCCAGAGAAGGAAGATTGAGGGTGGCTAATAGTCTCCAACAGGTATTAAGTTCTCCCAAAAAGATCTGCCTCTTTCCCAATTTCTCCTAGCCGTACCTGTCCAGTATGCACATGGTAATGTGCTTTGCTCACCTCTTTTACCTACATATTTCCTTTAGTTTGATTTTTTTTTTGCCTCAAATATAAAAAGGCCAGGGGTTAGCTAGAGAGAAAAATAAATTGATATTAGGACAGAGAGCATAGCCTCTGCCAGACTGTTAGGAATTTCCCCAATTGGAGGCTCTGAGTTATTTTGATTGTACTAACTTATTTTAGTCTGATATAAACTCCATAAAACAGCAGAGGAAGGGACCATATGGACCTGCAAAACCATAGTATTGCCCTTAGGCTAAAAAGCAAGCTATTGTAACATTATAGCTGATGGCTGACTGAGTCTCCAGGGGAAAAAAAGTGGGTGGGAAGGAGAGGGTCCCGATGAGAGAAAAGATCATACACTAAACTTTCCCCCACATCTCACTCAGTTAGGAGGTAAGAAATGCCTAGAAAGGATTCAGTTCTACCCCTGTCTATTAAGGAAGAAGGAGAAGAAAAAAATCAGTAACCAACAACTATATGTGTACCTCGCTGGTATTATACAAGTATTATTATTCTCATTTTACAAATGGGGAAAATGGGATTTAGACACATTGTGCCACATCATACATTTACTAAGTGTAAGAACTGGGACTAAAAACCAGGTTTAGCTGACACCAAATTATATCATACTACACTAGTTCATTGAAAGATATTAAGCAGAGGTCTTACATAATGCAATATTAGCTCTGTGCAGGATAGATAGGAATGGGAAAGGATAAACCTAGATAAACTTCAGTAGCTAGTCAATAAATATTTATGAAGTACCAGGCATTAGGAAGAAGCATATCACCACATACAAACATACAAAATGAGTACAGCCAATATGGGAGGACCCTACTGACCTATTATTAATGAGATGATGTACTATTAATACAATATGATAATACTACAGTAAGTGCTATTGTACCAGAGTACAATTTTAGTACTATACTAGTACTATTATATTAGCTAAGTGGGGCAGTACATGGAGTGCTGGGCCTGAGTAGGGAAGACTTGATTTCAAATCCAGCCTCAGATACTTACAAGCTGTGTGACCCTGGGAACTTTACTTGGCCTCTCTCAGGCTCAGTTTCCTCCTAAGACAGGGTTGTTCTTGACAGACCCTTCTAGATTGAAATCCATGATTCTAAAATCCCAAGTACTTTGAATTATTTATGTGAGAATGCTCCAACTTTTCTCTCACTCCTGGCATGTCTTTGAAGATGACTAGACAGTGTGTGGAATTCAGGCTCTAACTGTGAAAGGTCATTTTTACGGTATAACAGTACCATACAAAGCTCTACCCTCCAGTCTTGGCACCATTAGCCCTATCTTCTAATTGACTCAGCCAGATCAGTTCATAATATCATCTTTAACACTAGAGCCTTAATATAAGATCCATGCAGCGGGACTGCTTTAGACTTCAGTTACCTCATGACACGTTCTTATTGTTAGTCAGTTAATAAACATTTATTACATACCTACTATATGCCAGACGTTGTGCTAAGCACTGAGGATACAAATACAAAAAAGAAAGTCTCTGCTCTCAAGGTGCTTACAGTCTAACCTGGGGAAGACAACACACGAAAGGAAGCTGAAACAGGGAGGGAAGAGGGTGAGATAGAGTCACAGTGAAAATACGGGGGTGGGAAAATGAGAGTGTGCAACTAGGGAAATGAAGTGATGGCTGGCCTGAAAGTCCTCCTTAAAGGGAAGATCTATAGGTTTCATAGGCTTTCTGTAACTAAACTTCTTCAAATGTGGTGTGATATGGACCTATCTTATAGCAAATTCCTCTCTATAGTGAATAGTATCACAGTAGTATCACAAAGGGATCCCAGTTTACTAACTCACATACAATATTGTTTTCCATTTTGAAGCAATATGGAACAATGCTGTAATGGTGTAGTGGATACAGTGCCGGGCCCGGAGTCAGGAACACTTATTTTCCTTCATTCAAACCTGACCTCAGACACTTACTAGCTGTGTGACCCTGGAAAAGTCACTTAACCCTGTTTGTCTCAGTTTCCTCATCTGTAAAATGAGCTGGAGAAGGAAATGGCAGCCCACTCCGGTATCTTGGCCAAGAAAACCCAAAATGGGGTCATGATCAGTCAGATACGATTGACTGAAAATGACTAAACAACCACAAAATTGTTCATTCAAGTATGGAGAGACAGCGATGATAAACCATCATAGGGAATGTTCTGATCAACATGTTTCTAAAAATCTAGGTGGACAGAAGGATAGAAAAGCATGTATTTGCCAGGGTTTCTGGTAGCTTTTCTGAAGTCAGCCAGTTCTGACTCTTAATATACATTCCAGCGCTCTTATTAAAAACCAGTTATGCAGAGAGCGCATGCAGGGAACACATGCAGGGTTTAAAATTATGTAGGGAGTGAGTGAGTGGAGAATGAAACAAGGCTGTATCCTGGGAAGGCCAGCTGCTGAAATAAACTTCAGTGTGTGGGCAGGGGAACACTCAGCATTCTCTGCATTACATCAAGTGAATATGGAACCAGAGATGGAGTGTTGTGGCTCCTACTCTCATTACACACCCCAACTATTTGACAGCTTCACCGAGAAGAAACAAATTCAGCAACTCAGAAAGATAGAGTAGGTGTGGGGTAGGGAGAGGCTTTTGGGGAGCCAAAAAAAGAGGTCAAAGAGTTAACAGGGTTGGGTTTATGCAGTGTTAGGAGCAGATAGGTGGTGTAGTGGATAGAGCTCCAGGCCTGAAGATGAGTCTTCCTGAGTTCTCAGGAAATCTCAGACATTTACTAGCTGTATGACCCTAGGCAAGTCACTGAATTCTGTTTGCCTCAGTTTTCTCACCTGTAAAATGAACTGGAGAAGGAAATGGCAAACCACTCCAGTATCTTGGCCAAGAAAACCCTAAATGGGGTCACAAAGAGTCAGAAATGACTGAAATGACTGAACAACAGCAAAGTATTGGATGCGGTGATATGGTGGAAGGGCACTGATTTGGTGTCAGAAGACGTGGAACTGAAGCCTAGATCAATTCTTTAGTACTTGTTTAGTGAGTCTTCTGTTTCTTGGCTTCCTCATCTGCAAAATGAAGAGGTTGGACTTTAGATCTAAGTGATCTCTAAGGTCCTTTCCATCTCTAGATTCTGTGATTTTATAGATTAGTGTGAGAGTAATGGAACTGGGAATCAGGAGATTCAGGTCATGGGATCATGGATTTAGAACCAGAAAGCACCAATGAGATCATTTAGTACAACCCTTTCATTTTACAGAAGAAGTAAAGGAGGCCTAGAAAACTCAAGTGATAGGTCCAGGGTCACCAGGTAGGAAGAGTCAGAGCCAAGATTTGAAACCATACCCTTCAAATGCAAATCTGATGATTTTTTCCACAGCATTTTAGTTTGATTATGGCTTTAACTCACTATTTGAGTGTGGGGAAAATAATTTCCCATCTCTAGGCTTTAATTTTTTAATTTGTAAACAAATAGTTTGAGGTTCAATGGTAGTTGAAAGAACTCTAGATTTCAGTGAAAGGACCCAGGTTCAAATCATGGCTCTGTTACCTACTATTTCTAGGACTTGAGTCAGACAAGTCATTTAACCTTTCCAGTATCTGTTAAATGAGGAGATTGCACCAAATGAGCTTTGAAGGTCCCTTCCAGCTCTAAATTCTATAGTTCTATGAAAAAAAGTACATCGGTGATGTCAAATTCATATAGAAATATTCCTGTGAGTAGCATATTGACTTTTTCAGTTGTTTTTCAGTCATGTCCAGCTCTTTGTGACCTCATTTGGGGTTTTCTTGGCAAAGATACTGAAGTGGTCTGTCATTTCCTTCTCCAGCTCATTTTACAGATGAGGAAACTGAGGCAAATAGGGTTACATGGCTAATAAGTGTCTGATGCCAGATTTCAACTCATGAAGATGAATCTTCCTGACTCCAATCCTGGCACTCTATCCACAGAGCCACCTGGCTGCCTACATGACTTAGAAAACCACATATTAACATAATTGTTGTTGTGTTTTTATTTATTTTGTTAAACATTTTTCTAATTGCATTTTAATGTGGTTTGGGCCATAGTCCTGCAGGCTATATGTTTGACAACTTTGACACCTCCGGAGTGGATGATCTATAAGCATCCTACCAGCTCCCTAAGCCCTAAATCCTGATCCTCCTTGACCTCTGTAGCATTTCACACTGTTGATCACCTTCAAATTCCATATATTCTCTCCCTTCTGGGTATTTATAGCATTGCTCTTTCTAGGTTCTTTTCCTACCTGTCTGATCATTTCTCAGTTACTCATATCATATGCACTAGTGGGTATCCACCAATGTTCTGTATTCTGCCTCCATTCTCTTTTCTTTCAATACTTTTTCACTTGGCAATCTCATCATCTCCCATGGCTTTACTGATTCCCTTTAGGTAGATGACTTCCAGGTCTATGTATTTAGCCCTGGTCTCTCTATTGAGCTCCATTCTTGTATCAACAAATTCCTATTTTATATTTCAAACTGGATGTCCTGTAGACATCTAAAACCCAACCTGTTCAAAACAAAACCCATTGTCCTTCTTCCCAAACCTAATCTTTCAAACTTCCCTGTACTATTGAGGAGGTCATCTTTGTTTTTATTTTGTTTTGTTTTGTTTTATTTTTGTGAGACAATTGGGGTTAAGTGACTTGCCCAGGGTCACACAGCTAGTAAGTATTAAGTGCCTGATCTGAGACTGGATTTGAACTAAGGTCCTCCTGACTCCAAGGCCGGTTCTCTATCCACTGTGCCACCTAGCTGCCCCTGAGGAGATCATCTTTGTAATTACCCAGGGTTGCTGTCATCTTGGTGTCATCTTCAACTTTCCCCTTACATATCCAATCAGTTGCCAATTGTGTTTTCTCAATTTCCACAAAATCTCTCAAATTTATCCCTTCCCTCCACTCCACTATACTAGTTTAGGCCCTCATTAACTCTCACCTGGACCATGGCAATAACCTTCTAACTGATCCTGCTGACTCAAGTCTCTCTCCACAGTCCAATTGATCTTCCAAAATGGCAGCCAAGTTGATCTTCCTAAAGCACAGGTCTGACTATGTCACTTCCCTACCCAACAAATTTCAATGGCTCCCCATTACCTTTAAGATCAAATAAAGCCCTTTTTCATTGATTCTTTAAGCTCATCAACAACATGGCCTCTTCCTATTTTTGCAATCTTCTTGCATGTTACTCCCTCTACATATTCTGTGGTCTAGCCAAACTGACCTCCTTGTTGTTCCTCACAGGTGATGCTTCATTTCCCACCTCTGTTCCTTTGTACACTTTCCTCCAATATCTTGAATACTTTCCCTTCTGACCCCTGCCTCTTAGAATCTCATACAGATTCAGCTCAAGAGCCACCTTCTGTAAGATGCCTGTTCTAGTCCCCTCTGATTTGTCTTCTTTTCTAAGGTGACTTCATATCTACTTTGTACTTATCTTTTATATACTTATTGGAGTACATATTGTCTCCTACTTTAGAATGTAATTTCATTGAGGGCAAGGGTTGGTTTTGCTTCTTATTTCAAGTCAACAAGCATTTATTAAGTACATATTATGTGCTGGGCACTGTGTGAAGTGCTGGGGATAAGAATACACACAAAAAGAAAGACTGTCCCTACCTTCAAGGGCCTTAAATTCTAAAAGGGAGAGGAAGGGAAGACAGCATATAAAAGCATCCTGAAAGTGAGGGGGCATGGTGGCAAAGCTCTCTGGGCCCTTCTGCAAAATGGATGTTCTAGGGTAAACTCACCAATGGGAGAATGGTGCCATAAGGGTGGAAGGAGAAGGAGACTGAGTCATGGTGGAGAATGAAGGCTGACTGGTCTGGGCCTTTCCTCAAAATGGAAGTTCAGGCAGGAGAACATTGTACACAGCAACAGCAACATTGTACGATGATAAACTATGATAGACTTAGCTCTTCTCTGGAATACAATGATTCAAGACAATTCCAAAAGACTCGTGATGGAAAATGCTATCCACATCCAGAGAAAGAACTATGGTGTCTAAATGCAGACCAAAGCATACTATTTTTGCTTTGTTTTTTGTTTTTTTCTTTCTCATGCTTTTTCCCTTTTGTTCTGATTTTTCTTTCACAACATGACTAATGTGGAAATATGTTTAACATGATTGTACATGTATAACATATCAGATTGCTTGCTGTCTTGAGGAGGGGCGAATGGAGGGAGGGGGAGAAAAGTTAGAACTCAAAATCTTACGGAAGTGAATGTTGAAAATTATCTTTACATGTAATTAATAAAATACTATTAAGGAAAAAAAATGGAAGTTCAGGGAAGAACTCATTAATGAGACTTGTATCCCCAGCACTTAACCCAGGGCCTGGCATGGAATAAGTACTTCATAAATGGTTGTAAATTGATGCTCCATGTTCCTGCTGGTCAAGCCTGAACATTTTCATTCAGAATCTTACTCTCATTTTACATAACACTAACAAGTGTAATTATTTGGTTTTATAAAGACCATAGAAGATGGGAAAGTAAACATTAGGAAGTAGGAGAGAGGCTACCTTAGGCACATAATCAGCAACAAGAAATAAAAGTTGACAGCAAGGGAAGAAAATAAAAACTGTTTAAAAAAACAGATAGGAGAAAGTATAGCAGTGATTTTTTTGTACATTCCTCAACATCTCTTCCATCTGTCCCTTCTCACACTCACATGGCTCTGATTTAAGCCCTTGTCATCTTGTGTCTAGACTATTACAATAGCCTCCTAATTGATCTCCCTGTATCAAGGTTTTCTATTCCTGTCTGAGCTGATATTCCTAAAGTGTATGTTGCCTGACCATATTACTCCTTTGCTCAAAAAGCTCCAGTGAATCATCTTTTTTTTGCCTCCAGGATATACAAAATAAAAAAAAAATCTCTTTTTGGTTTTAAAAGCCTCTCATGATCAGGCTCTGGCTTCCTTTTCTGGGCTTATTACACAGCTCCCTACCTTACACATTCTACAATCTAGCCAAAGTTGGCTATTTGCTGTTCCTCATATGTAAACATTCCCTCTCCATGCAGGCTTTCCCCGTGTCTAGAATGTATTATTGCCTTCATTTGGCTCCTAGAATCCCCAGCTTCCTTAAGAGCTCATCTTCAAAGTCACCTCCTGTTTGGGGCCTTTCTTGATCTTCCCAGCTGCTAACCCCACCCTCATTACTTTATAATGATTTTGTTTATTTCGTATTTAGTTTCCTTTTCATCATGACCATTTTTTTGCCCTCCAAATTGGACCTCCATAGACCGTGCCTGAAAGGAGCTGAGTCCCTTTATGATGAACTCTCTAGGACTACAGGACCTCCTTCTCACTGGTCCATTTTCTGCTTTGATGAACCTTTTTATTCTAAGAACTTAGTCAAATCAACACTAACATTGCCTCTGGGAGGAGCAGGTCAATTGTCTGTCTTATTGTTTCACTCACCATTTTTGCAACTTCCCAAATCATAACTCCCTTTCCTGGCCACCACTTACCTATATGTCTTACCTTTCCCATTTGAATGTAAGCTCCTTGAGGGCAGAGACAATCTTATTTTTGTTGCATTCGTACCTTGCGTGTGTACTTCTGCCTTTTTGCACAGTTCTTAACACACAGTAAACATTAAATATGGGGCCACTAGGTGGCCAATGGAAAGAGCACAGGGCTTGGAATCAGGAAGACTCATCTGATCTGGTCTCAGGCACTTATTAGTTGTGTGACCCTGGGCAAGTCATTTAACCCTGTTTGCCTCTTCATCTGTAAAATGAGCTGGAGAAGGCAATAGCAAACCACTACAACATCTTTGCCAAGAAAACCCCAAATACGGTCACAAAGAGTTGGATATGACTGAATGACAAACAAAAAAAAACCCCACTAAATGTTTTTGACTCATTCATTCAATGTGTATATGTTGTTTTCCTTGATAGAATATAACATTTTTAGATACAAGGACTAATTCCCTTTTGTCTTTGGATCCCCAGTCTCTTGCAGAGAGACATATATGCTTGGTGCATAACAAGCACTCAAAAACTGTGTGCTGATTGATTTGAGAGGAAAACAGCCCTGCAAACTTCAAAAGCAACTGAGCAAATCATTGTTATAACTGACATTCATAATGATAACTTGTCATCAAGAAGATGTTAAATTGTCTTCTGAATGTCCTGTTTACAACAGGCAGAGACATGTATGATATCTTTTTAAAAAGACTTCCATTTGAAATACTTAAAATTTAAAAAAAAAACTTGAAACTATTGCTTAAAAGGGTAAATTCTCCGTTATCTGGAAAACTTGGCTTCTTAGAACCAGTAATTCCCCAAAGGGACCAAGGAAGCTAAGATTATACTGAAATTGAATTACCTGACAAATGAAGGGGATCCCAGTTGATCTAATTAAACTTGTAATCTGATGATATAGATGAAATTTCTGAATACTCAGCAGCCTGGCATAGTGAAAACTGCAAAGGAATAGAAGCTTCTGAAATTCTCTAGCTCTAGTTTTAAGACAGATTCATTACATGACATTGGACAAATCATTTTTCTGATTCTCAGTTTCCTCATCTATAAAAAAGGGTTAATGATAACTGACATTTATATAGTGTTGTAAAGTTTGAATAGCACTTCTCATGTGTCTTCTTCTTTGAGCCTTAGAACAATGGTATAAGGTAGGGACTACTGGTATCATTATCTCTATTTTACAGGAAACTGAGGCTCAGAAAGATCAAATGATTTACCATTATTGTCAGGGATTCTGTGCCAGATATTGTAGGATTCAGACCTAGGTCTTTGTCTCTTTTGGTCCAGTACTCTAGACATTCTATTGAGCTTCCTTTGTACTCAACAACTTAACAACTGGTGGAGCTGTTATAAGGAAGTAATAAATTTTAATATGCTATATAAATTGGGCACAGTGGCTAGAGTACTGGGCCTGGAGTCAGGAAGATTCATCTTCCTGAGTTCAAATCTGACCTCAGACATTTACTAGCTATGTGATCCTGGGCAAGTCACTTAATCCTGTTTGCCTCAGTTTTCTCATCTGTAAAATGAGCTGGAGAAAAAAAATGCAAACCACTCCAGTATCTTTGCCAAGAAAACCCCAAATGGGGTCATGAAGAGTGGAACACAACTGAAAAATGACTGAACAACAAAAATATAAATGTGAAATATGTTTATTATTAATAGGCAATAATAATAATAGATTTAAATAATGTGTTAAAGTTTGCAAGACACTATAAATTGATACCCCATGTCTGGAATGTTCTTTCTTATCTCTGCCTTCTGGATTGCTTTAAGTGCAGCCTAAATCTCACCTCCTATAAAGAGCCTTTCCTGGTCCCCCTTAATGTTGGTGCCTTCCCTCTGTTGATTATCTTTAATTTATTCTGTATACATTTTATTTGTCCACAATTGTTTGCATGTTGTTTCACCTTTTAGATTGTGAGCTCTTTGATAAGTAGGATTGTTTTAGCCTTTCTTTTTATCCCCAGAACTTGACACAGTGCCTGGCATCCCGTAAGTGTTTAATAAATGTTTGTTGACTATTTTCATATATTTTTGAAGCCCACAGTAACTCTGTGAGGGAAATATTATTCCTTTTTAACACATGCGGACACAGTGCCTCAGAAAGATGAAGAGATTTGCCTAGATAACAGGTACTAATTGTCAGAAACAAGAATTAAACTCAGGTCTTCTTGACTGCAATTCCAGCACTCCAGTATGCCATGCTGCCATCATCATCATCATCATCATCATCATCATCATCATTATTTGAACTCAAGTCTTCTTGGCTCCAGGACAAGTGGTCTATACACTATAAATATACTGAATAATTGATATCCCACAGTTAATCCAAGCTTCATTTTAACCATAGATAAACATCCTTTTCCTTGAAAAGGCTTTAATAGTTCTTAATGAGTAATAGTATGGCTGGCCTAATTTGGGATTCCCTGCTTTAACCTATCTATATCTCTTCCCAGCCATGGATATAGATGCTAAGAGCAATGAAATCCATACAAGTCCAGGCAAGTTAATGGTTTGTATAAGCATTCCCTATAAAATCAGCAGTTGGCTGGGCTTACAGTAACTCACAGAGCACCTTCAGATCAGGGAATTAGTGCTAATGTTACACAACATCTTTCATTACAGCCTTTTCAGTCATCTAATTTTTGAAAAGTCATCTCCTACTCTGCGAATCTTTCCTGTATGTCCTCCTTACCTTCCAGTCTCTTGAGCACTCAATTTAAAACATTAAAAACCACCCGTAGTCTTTAGCCAAGCCGTAATGTTTAAGTCTTTTTTTTTTAACTTTTAAGGACCTTTACATTTTTTTCCCACCAGTCTAAAATAAGGAGGGACGAAAGAATGTGCATGAAGTGCCCCTACTACCTATTAAAAAAGTTGACAGGAACAAATGGAGATCACTGTCGATCAGAGTACATAAAGTTGTAGGCTGTTAGGTCACTACCCTTTACTTTCCTTATTAGAAACCATATATGTTACTTTTATCTTATGTTTATATATTATAAAAATGTAATCGTAGGCTTCTGAGAGAGGGTTCACTTATTGGGCATACCTGAGTGATGAATTACAGAGAACCTAGAGAAGTTGGTAGAGCAGGTGGCTTAGGAACAGAAAAACTTGGTCTTTCATTGACCTTCTTGGTATTATCCCAGGGAAGGCAATGGTGGTGGAAAGTGAACAGGCCTGAGAGCCAAGAGAGCAGGGTACCAATCTCCTATCTGAACCTTTGCTAATTAGGTCCACTACAAATTATGTAATTTAATTTCAACTGGGCCATCACTGTAGTAATTAACCTGCCATCCTACCTCCCACAGGGACTATTCCAATCTTTCTCATCTCTCCTCTAGCTTCCCATAGCATCCATCCCCACTTTCTCAGCTGAGGACCTTTCCTCTGACTTTACAGAAAAAACTGAGACCATTTGCCAAGAGCTCCCCATCCTACTCTCTCTTCACCAATTATCACCAAATATTCAGACATCTTGTCCCCCTTCTCTCTACTTCCCCATTTTCCTTCACGAAGTGAGCCTTCTTCTTGTCAAAGCCAACCTGTCTATGTGCATCTTTGACTCCATTCCCTATGGTATTTCTAGCAGATTGCTCCCATTTTCATCCTTATTCTTTCCCTCTCTCTAACCTTCAATCTCTCCCTGTACAGTACTAGCTATTCTCTTGATGCCATCAAACAGGCTCATGTCATTCCAATCCTTTAAAAACTCTCATGTGGCCCTACCAACTCTATCAGCTATAGCTGGTAGTCCTTCTTGGTTCCAACCCTTGAGAAAGTCACCTATACTAGATGCCTCCACTTTTCCCCCATTCTCTTCTAAAATTTCTCTAATTTGGATTCCAACCTCATCATTCAACTAAAACTGTTCTCTCCAAAGTTTCCAATTATTTCTTGATTGCCAGATCTAATAACATTTTCTTCATCTTCACTCTTTTTAGGTGAAGGTTTCAGCCTTCTTGGGCAGCCAGGGAGACCTGAGTTCAAATTTGACCTCACACACTTAATAGCTGTGTGACCCTGGGAAAGCCACTTAATCTGTTTGCTTCAGTTTTCTCGACTATAAAATAGAGATGATAACAGCACCAGTTTCTCAGGTTGTTGTAGGATTAAATGAATAATATTTGTAAAGTGCTTAGCACAGTGCCTATCATATAGTAGGCACTATATAAATGCTTAAATTGTTCCCTTCTTGACCTCTCTAGCATCTGATACTGTTGGTTACCTTCTGTATATTCTCTCCTCTCTAGGTTTCTGTGACTCTGGTTTTCCTTCTACCTGACTTTTTGGATTCTTTTTTTGAACCTTCATCCAGGGCATTCCCACTGACTCTGGCTCTGTCCAGATTTGAGTTTCTGTCCTGTGTCATTCTCTTTCTCTGTCTGTCTGTCTCTCTCTGTCTCTTTCTCTGTGTGTGTATGTCTCTCTCTCTGGGTTTTTCTCTTTCTTTCTCTCTCTGTCTCTCTGTCTCTGTGCCTCTCTCTTTTGGTATGATGGAGTTCTTTGGCAAAGGTTATCTTTTCAAAATGTCTTTAAATACATAAAATAAGATATAAAAGATTACAAAGAAAACCAATTATTTTGAAATACAGCTATCAAAATACACATTTTTTAAAAGTCCACAGACCTCAAGATTATAAAACCCTGCTGCTATCTCATTATATTCCACGGGTTTACTTATCATCTCTATTCTGATGATATTTATAGCCTTAGCCTCTCTGGCCTTTCCCCCTTTTCTATCTACACTTGCATTTGGTAATCTCTTTAGTTCCCATGGGTTCATTAATCATGTCTAAGTAAATGATTCCTAGATCTATATATCTAGACCCAGTTTTTCTTCTGAGCTCCAGTTTCTCATTGTCAACTGTGTTTTGGGCATCTTGAACTGGATGTTTTGGCAATATCTCAAAATCAAAATGTCCAAAATAGAACTCTACCTTCCCCCCCTCCCCGCCCCCAATACCTTCTCCTTTTCCCACTTTCCCTCTAACTCTAGAGTTCTCCATTCTCCCAGTCACTCAGGCTCACAACCCTGGTATCATACTCAACTCCACGTTCTCATTCACTCCGTAAATCCAATCACCTGCCAAATCTTGACACTTCTAATTTTTCAACATCTCTCTTACACATCTACTTCTCCCCACTCACGCAGCCACTACCCTAGTTTAGGTCCTTATCACTTTTTGCCTAACAATTGGTTCTTGGTTGTTGTTCAGTTGTTTTGGTCATGCCCAACTCTTCATGACCCCATTTGGGGTTTTCTTGGCTAAGATACTGGAGTGGTTTGCTATTTCCTTCTCTAGCTCATTTTACAGATGAGGAAACCAAGGCAAACAGGGTTAAGTGATTTGTCCAGAATCACAAAGCCAATAAGTGTCTGAGGTCAGATTTGAACTCTTGAAGATGAGTCTCTTTGACTCCAGGGCCAGTGCTCTGTTCACTTCACCACCAAGCTCTCCTTAACAATTGCTATAGCCTTCTAATTGGTCTCCTTGACTTGTTTCTCTCCCCTCCAAACCATCTTTTACATGGTGGTCAAAGTGATTTTCCTAAAATGTAGATCTGCCTATTTTAGCTCCCTAATCACTTTATCTCCAGGGTAAAATATGAAGTCACAATAATATTGAAATTAGGCCAATTGATAACTTGACAATGGCCTCTAAGTATTTAAGTGAAAGGAAGAGTCCATAGATGAGGCAAACTTCATTGCTGTCTTATTTTTTTTTGGGGGGGGTTGGGCAATGGGGTTAAGTGACTTGCTCAGGGTCACACAGCTAGTGAGTGTTATGTGTCTGAGGCTGGATTTGAACTCAGGTCCTCCTGAATCCAGGGCTGGTGCTCTATCCACTGCACCACCTAGCTGCCCCCATTTGCTGTCTTATTTTAAGAAACTGCCACAGCCACTCCAACCTTCAGCAACCGCCACCCTGATCAGTCAGCAATCATCAACTCGAGGGTAAGACCCTCCACCAGCAAAAAGATTATGACTCTGAAGGCTCATATCGTGGTTAGAAATTTTTAGCAACAAAATGTTTCTTGATTAAGGTCTGTATGCTGTTTTTTTAGACATGATACTATTACATACTTAATAGACTACAGTATAGTATAAACATAACTTTTATATGCACTGGGAAACAAAAAAAAAGTATGACTTGCTTTATTATGATGTTTGCTTAACTGCAGCCATCTATAACCAAACCTGCAGTAGCGTCAGCGGCCATATAATTAATCCTTTTCTCTCTCCAAGAGTCATGCTACTCAGAAAAGTTTTCCTTTTCTGAAACCAGACTTTTCGAAGTCTTGAATTTGTGTTTATTCTCAAGGTAACCCCCAAAGATGAAACTGAAAAAAAAAATCCTTTTTCTATCTGGAAGGCTAAATTTTGCTATGCTACTGCCTTAGAAATTTCTTTCCTTTAAATAGGTTGCAATGGTTCATGAATAATATCTTCCATGAGCTTCCCTTTTGGGTCATGTGGGCAAACACATATAGCTCCTATGTGCTCTCCAAGAATATGCAAACAGCCTTGGCGACTGTCAGCTGTTGGACCAAGAAAGTTCACTCTCAGTATTTTTGGTTTCCGGCCTTTTTCAGAAGGAGAAGAAAAAAAACAACAACAGAAGGTGGCCAGGAACTCGAGGTATGTGAATAGTTCATCCTTATTGTTGGATTTATTTTGCAAAATCTAAATTACCTCTATAAAGTGAATCTTCTTGAACTGGCCTAATAATCCCTGCCTTGCTTGGGTCTTGATACTCTCATCACACTCTAGGGTAGTGGTTCTCAAAATGTGGTCCTTAGATCCGTCCCTGTGGGTCCCCAAGACCCTCTCACAAAGCCAAAATGTTTGTTGTAATAATACCAGCTTGTTATTTGCCTATTAAAACACCCCTGTATTTTCCAGCTACATATTTGTGTACAGCTGGATTTTCTTCATATACTTCAACCAAAACAACATATCATAACAGATTGAATTCAGAAGCAGATAGAATCCAGCTGTCTTCTGTTAAGCCAGACATTAAAAAGATTTGCAAAAATATGTAAAAGATAGCATTTTTCTCACTATTTTTTGTTTTGGAAAATGTAGTTATTTTTCATAAAAATATGTTATTTTTATTGAAATGTGATGGGTTTATTAATGTTATTTTAAAATAAATTAATAAATATATTTTAAAATAGTTTTAATTTCTAATATGGTAAATATCAGTAGATATAAACCACATAAACACAAGCTTTTTGGAGGTTCCTCAATAATTTTTAATAGTATTAAAGGGTCTTGAGCTCCCCCAAATTTGAGAGCCAACGTATTATAGAAAGACAAATTATAGCTGCTGTGGTGAGTTTTACATCTAGATTCTTCCTGTGGGTAGGAACCAGACTTCACAAGATGATCTTTTCAGAACTAGATATGTGAATTCATTGTTACAAGGAGGCACAGGTAAAAAACTGCTTCTAACAATGGAGACCAGGTCTTGCTCTGTAACTTAATAGGGGTCTACAAACTAGGCCCAGAGGCCAGATCTAGCCTGCTACTTTTTTTTTTTGTATGGTTTGGTTCTTAGCTACCAGGCCACATAAAATCAGGGAGCAGTCTGAATTTGATCCGTGGCCCACAGTTTGCTGACCTCTGGTCTAAAGAGAGTTGCCTCGGGATACTTTGAGGTTAAATGACTTACAAAGAGTAACACAGCCTATAAGAGTTAGAGGTGGGCTTTGAATTTAGGTTTTCTTGACTTGTAGTCCAGTTGTCTTTCCATTATGCTATGCTACCTTTCAAGATGAAAGTTAATAGGGGTAAATGAGAAGTCTTAGGTTCAAAAAGACCAGTTTCACAAATATGAGATTTTTATTGTTGTTGTTGAGTCATGTATGATTCTTTGTGACCCCATATGGGTTTTTCTTGGCAGAGACATTGGAGTGGTTTCCTTCTCTAGTTCATTTTACAGGTGAGGAAACTGCAGCAAACAGGGTTACATGTTGCCCAGGGTCATACAGCTAGTCTGAGGCTGGATTTGAATTCAGGTCTTCCTGACTCCAGGCCTGGAGCTCTATCCACTATACCACCTAGCTGCCCTGCAAAATACAAAGTTGGGGAGGCATAAATAAGATAGAAGTTCATTTGAAAAAGATAAGGGAGGGGCAGCTAGGTGACACAGTGGACAGAATACCTGCCCTGAAGTCAGCAGGACCTGAGTTCAAATCTGGTCTCAGACCAAACACTTGACACTTACTAGCTGTGTGACCCTGGGCAAGTCACTTAACCCCAACTGCCTAAAAAAAGAAAAAAAAAGATAAGGGGTTTTTGATGTACTGCTACCTTAATATGAGTAAGCCGTGGGATATAGTTTCCAAGAAAGCTAATGTGATCTTTTAGTATATTACAATCAGTCAATCAATCAATCAATCAATAATCAAGTATTTATTACATGCTAAATATGGGCTAAGTACAGGGGATACAGGTACAAAGATTGAAATAATCCCTATTTCCAATGAGGTTAATTCTAATGGAGGAGACAAGCACATACAAAATAGATGTATAAATAGAAAGTTTATAAAGACCAACGTGTGTGTATGTGTTTATGTGTGTGTGTGTGTGTGTGTGTGTGTGTATGTGTTTAGAGTAGTTTCGGAGGGTACTGGAAGTTAAGGGAGCATGAAAAACTTCTTGCAGAAGATGGTGCATGTTCTGCATCTTAAAAAAAAGAGGGAATCAATGAAGTAGAGATAAGTGTTCAGAACTGAGAAACTTCCAGTACAGCTATACCCTGCCCTAGCCAGATCACATCTAGAATACTGTGTTCAATTCAGGACATCATTTTTTAGGAAGGATATTGATTAACTGAAGAGTATCCAAAGGTTGGCAACTGGGACGGTGGGGAGCTTCAAGGTCAGTAGAAATATCAGGGGGTATTTAGCAAGAAAACAATCAGAAATGGTGTCATGAAAGTTATTTTTTAAGTGTTTGAAGGGTGGTCATGTGAAAGAATATTAGATACGCTCTGTTCAGCCAAGAAGCCAAAAGTAGAAACAATGGATAGGAGTTCCAAAGGCCTAAACTTAAGCTTGATCTAAGGAAAAAAGTTTCTAACAGTTAAAACCTATTGAACTGTATTAAATTATATGTAAAAACTAAAATATATAAAAATCTATTAAAAATAGAAGAAACTGCCTTTTATTAGAAGTCTCTAAGCAAAAGCTGAATGACCATTTTTTGGGTGTGGTATAGATTCTCAATCATGCATGGATTAGACCAGATGGACTCTTAAGTTCTTTCACCCCTGAGATTCTCTGATTCTGTGGGGTAGAATCTCCAGGAATCTGGAGTTATTCAAGGGAAAAGAAGGTAACATCAAGATCAGTAAATTATGGTTTGAGACCATAGGAGAAATCTTTCACTTACAACTAGGAAAATAGCTTCCTTATTGAGGTGGCCAAGTGGTGCCTGCAAGTGCCATGGTAATGACAAAGTAAAGGTACAACCAAATGGTTTAGAAGTGGTACTAATCCCCATTATCTCAAGCTGGAAGTTTGAGCCCTTTTATATTCCAGGACTCTGGGCCCCGCTTCTGATACTGTGCCAGTCAAGCCAGTTGGTGGCTAGATTTCAGTCAAGTTAGGATCAGAAATCTATCTTCTGTAAACTTAGCACTGTCCATACCTTGGTATTTTGGGTTGATAGTTTTTCCAGAATTTCCGTGGAGACTATTGCACTTTATCTTGGCCAACCTAAGAAGAAAAGAGATAGTTTTCCCTTTGACTTGGTTAGGACAGAATGTCCTCTTAGAGGTTTGGTATAATGGTATTGGTAAGTAGACTAGATCTAGAAACCCAGGAGATTAAGAACAGACAGGGAGCAGAAGTCTCAGAGAGACGGTCTGGATAAACTCTAGATTTGAGTTTCTTTCCTCCTGAGCCAATCCCTCACACAGTTCATTTCTAGATCTAGATCCAGAACTGAAAGAGGCCTTAGAGGTTGTTGAGTCTAAACTCCTTTATTTGTGCAAATAAGGCAATTGAGGCCCAAGGAGATTAAGTGATTTGCTTTGTTAAGTGACTTGTCCAAGGTCATACAGGAATTGTCAAAGGACAGATTTAAACCCAGGCCTTCTGACTCCAGAATAAGTGTTCCTTACATAACACCATACTGCCTCCTCAAGGTTTAATCTCTGTGATGAGATTCCTTCTATGGAGGAAACCCCACCATGGCTTTGGTAGATGTTTAATGAGTTGCTGTGCCAGTGTATACACATGTATATAATTTGGTGACCAGACCACAGGTGACATGCATCTCTGAACAGAAGGAGACTGATTCGCAGACTACAGACATTGTCGGGCTCATACTTTAAGCTTTCCCAGATGAAGACAGCCTGCCTGAACCTAGGTTCTCCTGGCACAGCTTCCAAGGACCCAGGGTCATCCAAAATTAAAGAATGATAGCCAATTTTATTCTTTGAACTTATCAAGGGATGACACTTTCCTTTTTTGTTCTTAATTCCTTTTCGCATTTCATGCTTTCTTTCTGGTTATTCATTTGCTATGAGTGAATTTTAGGTCTTCATGCCACTGATTTTTTCTCTTTCACATCCTCTCTCCTTTGCCAGATTCCTCACTGCTCACACAAACACACACACACACACACACACACACATCTAAGAGATTGGAGGAATCAGATTTTGTTCAGCAATTTGTGATACATGAAGTTATCTTGTCCCCACAAAGTTCAACCTCTAGCTAACTGTTAAAATACTAATTTTATTTTTAAAATGGAACCTATTATTTCACTTTTATAGGGAACTCCTAGTGGGAAAATTCCCTCTACCCATCCCTACTCTTCCACTTAGAACCCTAGAGATTTGCTTAGGGACACTAAGAGGTTAAATGATTTACCTAGGGTCATACAGTCTTTAACAAGGTTTGAACCCAGATCATCTTAATTCTTGGAGGCTAGTTCTCCATTTCTTGCTATTTTTCCTGTTCTGATTATTGTATTATTAACATAGATCTTTTTAGAATGTGATCTTTTTAAAGCAATGAACTAGAAAGGTGGAGTATCATCCCACCAACAAAGGTATTCCTTTCTTTGAGACAGAGGAAAAATTTTAGCATCATTTCTGAATATCAATGTAGGATGTTTTTTACTGTGACATATATCTGCTGTACAGTCATGAGCTTCTATTCCTGGGGTCATTTCCTTTGTTAATTGTAGACAAGGTATAATGATCAACTCTTTGAAAGAAGAATTGACCCAAAACCTACCATTCTCTCCCTTGTTTAATTCAAGATGATTCCTCTGGAAGCCCTATCTCAGAACAATCTACTCTGTTGAATACCAGTCCCCTCAAGAAACAAAATCACTCCAAACACAAGTACTCTTATTTTTTTTTTCTAAACCATACCACTGCTGGGTTGAGAGTTTTGTTAATTATAAAAAGTACTTAAAAGTGAGATTGGTTCAATCTTCTAGACTTAGTATATAACTTTTCATAGTCATGGACACTGGGATTCAGTTCTTTCCCATATATCTGGAGAGAGAGTCTGATGTGATGGCTAATGTGTTCAATCCAGGCACAGGAAGGCCTGGGTTTGAATCCTGATCACCTCTGATGCGTAAAAGCTCTGTGACCAGGCAAGCTCTTTATCCTTGCTAAACCTCAATTTCCCTATCTGAAAATGAGTACAAAATATCTACATTACCTAACTCACAGAGTTGTTGTGGGGATCAGTAGAGATGATATCTATAAAGCACTTCATAAACTTCAAAGTAGCCTATAAATGTCAATTCTTTGCCCTGGCAATTCAGTACTTTGGGGCAGAAGGGAGAAGTGTTTTCTTTTTTTTTCCTCCTTCCACACCTCCCCAAAGTCCTTAGAATAAGAGAACCCAAAAGAGAAGCAAGATATTGCTAGCATAGCAAACAGGTGGATTAATTTGTCCACAGCCTGAGTCTTTTTGCTAAAAGGTTGTATGACGGATTTGGACTACCTTGAAAACAAAACTCCTCACTCCTTAACCACACTACTCCCTAGCCTCTGGTAGTCCACCCATGGGTGTTCCACTGCCTCTCCACCAGTCTAACATCTGCTGGGGAAGACAAGAATGTGAGTGAGATATGGCTTGTAAGAGGTCATTTATAATCATCACCATGGGCTCTTGGGCAGCTCTTTTGCTGGAGCAGTATTGAAGTAGAGGGATCTCTCAGGGTCGTGCTCATCAGGCAAACCTGAGCGTCATATTTCTCTCCACCTCCCCACTTCCTCCACAAACCCAAGGGAAGAATTTTCTAAGGAGCAAGTTAAATTTTATTAAACACTTAATTGAGATTTAAAATGCATTTCTTAACACCCCACCCCAATCTCCCAAACCTTAAATATGCTTTATGAGAAAATTTGATAGGACAAATAGCCCACAATACTGTGCATTTGTTTTAGGAGCTCATCAGGAAATATCATCCAGAAAGAGATTCATGCATTAAGACAGAAACAATTGGCCAAGCATTCTTAATTTCTCTTATTGCTGAATTCCCTTTTCTGCAGAATGGTAACAACAACATGAACAGCAGGGTTTTTCTAGAGGTGGTACTGGTGGTGGGTGGGCCTTAAGTTAGACAAAAAAATGAAAAACCTCACACACAACCAAAATTTCACATAAGTGTCAAAGAAATAAAATACTACAAAAATAGCAGTTTATAGATGGAATACAAGTATTTAGTTGTTTCCAACTAAATATCCAGCGGCTTTTAAGATGAGCATCTTTAGTAAAGTAAGGACAGAGAGATACTTTGCCATCTTCCGCTTTAAGAAAATTAACTCAAAAGATGGATATGAATATCTTATTACCAGCTATGCACATGGCTTTGACTTGTGATAGAAAGCGGGACCACATATAGAGCTCTGTCCAACATTGGTCCCAATCAGGAATTTGCTATTTTAGAACATATTGTCCTTGCTCTGTCTTTAAACACATTGTTTGCACAAAGATCTTAAATGAAAAAGAAAATATAACAACTTACTTCTGATTACTCTCTAACAGCCCCATATGAAAAGGTATGAAACATTTATATTTTTTAATGATTTCAGTTGTGAATTGACTTTCAAAATATAATTATGGTCACAGAATTTAGACTTTGGAAGGGACCCCAGAAGTCATCTAGTCCATCTTGTACCTGATCAAGAATCTCCCACATAAAGCCCCCAAATGGTGATCTAGCTTCTGTGGGAAGTCCTCCAGTAAGAGGCAACCCCCTGATGCTTTGGTTCACATATCAGTTTCCTTTTACTAGAATTCTGAGGGTTCCAAAGACAATAAGTTTTTCTGAAAAGAAAATGTTCAGACATTAAAAGGTAAAGTTCCTGGAAATCAGAAACTATTTTCATTTTTGTTTTTTGTATACTTCCTGGTACATAGCAGTTGATTAATTTTAGGTGGGACAGATTGGGTTATACAGAATAAGTAGGCATGGATACCTTGTGATCTGCATCTAAGATCTCTTTACATTGTCATCTCCTCCAGACTCACACCTCTTCTGCTGGTGGGACTATTTCTTTGAATCATTGACAGGAGTATAGGATCTGAAGTTCATTAATGTAACGCTAGATGGGACCTTAGAGATCACCTAGTACAACCTCTTCATTTTAAAAATGAAGAAACTGAGGCACAGGAAGATTAAGTGACTTGTCCAAGGCAACACAAGTAATAATTATCAGAGGAGGAAGAATTTGAACTCAGGTCCTGAGACTTCAGAACCAGTGTACTTTCTACTGTACCATATGGTGTTGATTAGCCATCATCTCCTGTGAATGCTTAGCCTGGCAGCAGGGCAGACACTATGCCTGTTTAGAACTTGAAGCCAAATACATACATATACACACACATACTGACATATGTGTATATATGTATGTGTATATATACATACATATATATATACATGCATAGACATACATACACACACAAAGTATCTGTCTAAGTCAGGGATATGTCCGGGTGGCCTCCTCCTATCACCTATCAATGATTTTTTTTTTTTTTTGTAAAATCAAGGCAGGTCAGTTTGTTAAGAAATTGTCATCTTAAAATTTGACCCAATTTATAGATGATAACATACAGTTAGGTCTCCATTAGTGTGAATAATAAATTCCCTGTATATATATATATTTGAATTCCCATTGCACCTTTCCATTAGGTTGGAACCAATCACTATATTTTACATAACTATAACTTCAAATTATGTGCTTTGGGGGTGGGGAATTCAATACAGTATTCATATTAATTGGGACCTAGCTCTAGGTCTGTAGGATCTACCTGAACTCCTTACATTGCAAGGCTAGTGTACCATTCTTTTGGGAAGCTCTTGAATCCCAATACAAGATATTACGGGCACTGTTGTTTTCTCTGTATAATAATTTGAAGGACAGTTTCTAGATTTGAGTTAATTTGATCACTAACTGGCATGGGCTGACAGATTAAAAAAAATCTTCCATTTTCCTTTGTGGAACTCAAGTTATTCATAATTAAAAGCCTTCACTGCTTGCTAATAAAGGACACCAGAAAAAAAAGTCTGAGTCACAGCTAAAATTAAAACTTAATTTTGATCGAAAGAATAAACTACATACATCTCACTCAGTTTAGACCATAAAACAGGCAAATTTTAGCACGCAGAGTTCTAATACGCATTTACATTTTAGCATATTTTTCACCAAGCTCTGCAGTGTTCATAGGTCACTGCTGGTATTTTTTTAGGAGGTGCCTTCTCTGATAGACACAAAGGACAAGTTCCTACCTTGTCCATTGGCTGGATCTCAGATTCATTCTTTGCTAACTTTACTTAATGTCAAAACCCAGATGATTTTCTTTTAAAACTACATTGACTATTCATGTGAGGATATCATGAATACTTTCTTTTTTCAAGAAGAGAATCAGAAGGCATTGAACATAGCAAGCAACAAAAAAAATCATAAAAAATGAAAATGACTGACTTAATAGTGAGGATATAACTGCTTCTTCATGCAGGAGTAATTTCGGAATCAGTTGTCAGTGTATAATCACTGAATTAAGTTGTTTTGTTGATCAAAATCAGCACTAACTTAAAATGAATAAAAATAAGATTATAATTAAAATAGCTCAAAGTTGACCTGTTAATACCAAAAAAAAAAAAAAGAAAATGGATAAAGGAACAGATAACAATGTGGACTATCACTCTTTCCTATAGAAACAACTGATGTAAAGCAAATTCCCATAAGAAACTGTTTTCTCCATTAAATGGCAGGATAGCTACCACATTTGGACTCCAACATAGCTCTTGATGCACTGTATCAAGAAATAGAAATGGTACCAGAGGGGAAAAAAAAGCAAAGATAGGAAGAACACCTCAATTCCACCAACTGAATATGGAGGAAATCTATACTGTTGGGGACATTTTTGAGGTTATTTGGGGATTGATTCTCAAGATAGTTGAGAGATAAAGATACTGATATGTGTTAGGCAGTAGAGTCATAAAGACACAAATGAAACAATCTTTGCTCTCAAATAACATGTTATTTAGGGGGAGGCATGGATGTAAGAGATGTTGTGAGGTTGAATGAATAAGAATAGGCAAATGATTGGATATGTGGGGTAAGGGAAAGTGAAAAGCTGAAGATGTTGCTTGGATTATAAACTTAGCTAACCACAAGGACGGTTATGTCCTTGACAGAAATAAAGAAGCTTGGGGAGGGGGTGTTTGAAGGGCAAGATAATAAATTCTCTTTAGGACATTGTGAGTTTAAGATGACTACTGGACATCCAGGTTAAAATGTTCAATATTCAGTGAGTGATGTAGTACTAGACCTCAGAAGAGAGAAGGCTGGATACATAAATCTGAGAATCATCTATGTCGAGATGATAATTCAGTAAGATACTTTTTCAGCCTCTGAGCTAAACAGAACAGACCACCGAATGATGGGAAACAAAGCACAGTGGAGAGTGCTGGGCCTGGAGTCAAGAAAGTCGAGGCTCAGATACTAGTTGTGTGACCCTGGGCAAGTTACTCAACCCTGTTCACCACAGTTTTGTCATCTGTAAAATGAGGTGGAGAAGGAAATGGCAAACCACTCCAGTAACTTTGCCAAGAAAACCCCAAATGAGGTCATGAAAAGTCAGACATGACTGAAACAACTGAACCAATAGGATACTAAACACACAGAGACAGCAGTAAAATCCTTAGTGGTGTTTCTTTTTAAATGACATAAATCATACACTTGGATTAATGACCTAGCTTATTTTTTTAAGGCGATTGGGGTTAAGTGACTTGTCCAGGGTCACACAGCTAGTGTCAAGTGTTTGGTCTGAGACCAGATTTGAACTTGGATCCTCCTGACTCCAGGGCTGGTGCTCTATCCACTGTGCCACCTAGCTGCCCCTAGCTTATTTCTTTTTAAAAGTGATATTTTATTTCCTGCCCCTAAAAGAAGATTATGACATAATAGGCAAAGTGTTAAGAATAATTAGACTAAATGTTAGTATAAAATTACAATGGAAAGAGTATATATTTTATGAAGACCACCTGGATATCATTTTGTGTGTTCTTGTGATATGTTGTTTTCCTAAGGAAAACAAATTCATTTGATAAATTCCCAAAACACAGATGTCAAATATGAGAAAAAAAAAAAGAAAACAAGATTTTTCTGTAGCTTTGTGAAGTGGTCTGAGCCTTGAATGAAGAATGAAAAAGAGCAATTTCTATGCCATTATCTATACATTTGCACATGCAAGGAGAGTTCTGATAGGTAAATTTAATTTCCTAATTTTCAAATTATAAGCATCATTGCATGGAATTCTATAATTACTGAATTGTTCAGTAATTCAATTTAGTTGTACAAACTCTGAGGATGATCTACATGTTGGCACTATGCTAAGTCTTCAGGGACATATAACAATGAAAATAGCAGAACAAAGGCAGAGATAGGCTTTTTATTTTATTAGAATAAATTCCAAGAGTTATGTTGCCATCTCTGTTCCACTCCCAATTTACAGAACCAAATTCTTTGGGCACAGAGATCTGGCTCGAGTTGGAGCTTTCCAGTTAGAAAAAGGAAGACAGAAGGGCAATGGGAATCATATTGTGAGCAAAGACAATGCCCTGCTTGACAAGCCTGAATTGCACAACTGAGGCATATATTCACCTTCAAAAACAACAACAGCAACAAGAGAAACAAACAGGAACCAAACATTACTTTCCCAATAAAATCTTTACTAACTCTCAAAAGCGACGTCTGGTTCATTAAATATTTTAGTTGTAATGTTGCAGTAAAAGTTGTAAAGGGATTTGTATAGTTCAGTAATTTAAACATCATAGATTTACATACTATTGAGATTTAGAGGTGGCTGGAGTAATAAAGGCATACAGGATGCACAGAATAAGAATAATGGCTGGTATTTGTGTAGGGTTTAAGGTTAGCAAAGCACTTTGTAGCTCTGTATACATTATCTCATTTTGATCAGAATGTCCTATACTCTCAAGGAAGATAAAAGGATACCAGTCTTGTTGGAGGATATAGCAGACTTAGAGACTTTATTAAGAGACCCAGAGCTGGGAGAATGGGAGAGAAAATTCTCCTTAAATAGCAATAAATGCAAATAAATTATCCTGGAAAGTGGTTCCCTTCTCTGTCCTGCATATAAACCAATCCATTAAGTGTTTTTCAGTTTAGAAGACCTTAGACAGTAATCTAGGAGAAGTTGCTCAAAGGGCTACAGGTTTCCTCTGCTTTGTTGTAAAGCTAGTACAATTTATTTGGGGATTATTCAAGCAGTATCATTTCAGTCAGAAGAAAACCACTGAATTAAAATAGGTTTGGCAGTTTAAACCCTGAATTGGTTCATGCGTTTTTAGTACTAAAGCACTATGTATATATAATGTTCAATTCAACTACAACAAAAAATTAAGCAGCCATTATGTACAAATCACTGAACTTGGAAGTGTCTAGACCAGGAGTGGGAAACCTGTGGCCTCAAGGCCACATGTAACCCTCTAGGTCCTCAAGTGTGTCCCTTTGACTGAATCCAAATTTCTGTAAAGTTCAAAGGGCTGCACTTGAGGACCTAGAGGGCCACCTGGCCTTGAGGCCACAGGTTCACCATCCCTGATCTAGGAGATCTGGGGAAGCTCATTCAGTGACTACAAGTGCTCCATGCTTGGGTCTAAGGGTATTGTAATATCACAAATACTGGACATTTCAAACCAGATGTCCTGTAGGCATCTCAAGCTCAACACATCAGAAACAGAACTCATTATGTATCCTTCCAAATTCACCTCTCAGAATGTCCCTATTCATTTTGAGAGTACCACCATCCTTACAGTCACCCAGGTGCATCATCTTGGCATTATCCTCAATTCCCCACTCTCCCTTGCCCCTCCATATCCAGTTGGTTGATAAATCTTGTCAACCTCTATGACATCTCTTTAATCTATTTCCTCTTTATGCTTTTACATAAGCACCACTCTACTAATTCAGGCCCTCTTCAAACTATTGCCTGGACTATCACAATAGCCTTTTAATCGGTTTCCTAGCCTCATGTCTCTCTCTGTTCTACAATTCATACTCAGCATGGCTGCCAAAATGATTTTCCTATAGTAAACCCTGACTGTGTCACTCCTGACTCAGTAGACTCCAGTGATACTCTGTTGCCTAGGAAAAAACATAAACACTTTGGTTTGACATTTAATGACCTTTAAAATATGCCTCCAACCTATTTTTCCAGCCTCATTGTTGGATGTAAGGGGAGAGAAGTCAAAGAAGACAGAAATTTAAAGACTGAGCGCTTGAAGAATTATGGTATCTTCAACAGAAACAGAGATATTGAGAGGAAGGGAAGGTTTAGGTGGGTAAACATGATGAATTTAGTTTTATTAATGGTGAACTTGAGATCCCAGCAGGACATTCAGGTAGGGGCATCTAGCAAGCATTAAAGAAAAGTTTTAGGAAGAAATTGGGGCTGAGAACAGAAATTTTCGGAGTTAGCTTGATAGATGTGATGATTGAAACAATAAAAACAGATTAGATTATCAAGGGAAAGCAGACTTAAGGAAGAAGGCTAAGGATAGAGCTTTCAGAGACACTATCCATACTTAATGGGTGGGAGAAGAATGAATAGTTAGCAAATGATGGCAAAAGGAGTGTTTATACATGACAGAAGAGAACTAGGAGATAGTGGTCCCTTGAAAGCCAAGAGTATTTAGGAGTAGGAGGTGGTCAAATGCTACCAAATGGTCTAGGAGGATGAATAAGGATAGAGGACTACTAGATTTGGCAATGAAGAGGTCATTGGTATCCCTGAACATAGCAATTTAGGAATGCATATACACAGGACAGGTAGGTGGCATGGTGCATAGAGCACTGGGCCTGGAGTCAGGAAGCCTTGGGTTCAAATCCTGCCTCAGACACTAGCTGTGTGACCCTGGGCAAGCCACTTAACCCTGTTTGTCTCAGTTTCCTTATCTGTAAAATGAGCTGGAGAAGAAAATGACAAACCATTCTAGTATCTTTGGCAAGAAAACCCCAAATGGAGTCATAAAGAGTTGAACACAACTGAACAATAACAACAACATGCATATGTGTATCTATCTATCTATCTCTCTATATGCATATGTTGCTATGTCAATACACATACAACTAGACATATATACCTCTTTGTGTATACATACATTAGACATATAGACATATATAGACATTTGGTCTATATGTATGTTCATAGAACCATTTCTGTAGAGTCATTGCCTCTGAACATAGAATTAGAAGAATTCCCAACTTATTTACTTCCCACCTAGGTGACCTTGGGAGAATTATTTTATCATTTATAAAAACTGGCATAACAATACTTGTATTGCCCTATCTGACAATGTTATTTAGGGGATCAAATAAGATAACTGTACAAAGAATTTTAACCTTGAAATTTTACAGGAGATAAATTTACATCATATACTCACACAAGCCTATTGAATCTATATATGGAAGATGAAGCTGATAGTTGTAAAAATATCCTCTATCCTTGTGTTGCCACTTCTTTTGATTGTTGATTGTTTGAAAATTATAGTGAAAAGTCTCTATCTTTATGACATGCTTACTGACCCGTATTACAGAATCGTAGGAATAGATGTAACAAATCTCTGTTAAGGTTTTGTTCTTTGTATCTTTGCCACTCAAACTTCAGAAATGAACTCTTCAAACTCTTTACTATTACAAAACCTGTTCTAGTTCCTAGAACTTGGTTTTAGAATACAAAATAGGGAGTCTTATTAAAGATAATTCACATTTTTATAGTCTTTTACAGCAATGACGTCAAACTCAGATAGAAATAGGAGGCCACGAACCCATACATAAAGATCCTTGTGAGCCATATATTGACTTAATATTAAAATATGTTATCTATGTTTTATCGACTTTTTAATGTATTTTGTTAAATATTTCCCCAATTACATTTTAATCTGGTTCAGTTTGCACTCAGGAATGTTATGGGCTGCCTATGTACATCCATGTATTGCCCTTCAAATGAGGGTAGCCTCACCTTGAGAAAGAGGAGACAAAGAACTGTTTAGAACCACAGATACAATCACAGAATAGTAGTGGTTCAAGGAGTCTTTGAGATCACTAAGCCGACCCCTTTACATTATAGCTAAGAACATTGAAATACAAAAAGAGAAAGAGATGAGTTTAAAGTAAGATAAATTTTAATGTGCTGCAAATAAGAATTTGGTGATTGGCGTGTCACACACACACACATGCACACACACACACACACAAACTCAGAACAGAGGTTTTTTTGAGGGATGTATAATTCTCTGAAGATAGGAAAATGACCAAATGATCTCTGCATGGTCCCTCCAGTCCTATCAGCCTGTGATTCAAAGAAAAGACACAGTGAACATTTCTTTGCTAAATCTCTTAAAGGTAATGACTTTAGGATAGTGATTTAGCTCTGCCAGCCTTTGGAGTCAAGCCCTTCAAATCTCCTAGTGAATGCCAGCCAGTACATCTTCATTTATGTTTGCATTGACCTTTGACTAAACCAATGGTACTTTATGTCATGTTCACTTTCCTTACAGTCACTTTTTAGAACAGCTTCTCCATTAGCACCGCTCAAATGAGTCTCCAGATGTTGTGTTCTGCCCTGGAATTTTCTAACTAGAACATCACTAATGTTACTGTTAAGCTATCTGAATTTTCATCCGTAGGAACACAATTACACATTTTCTTTTTATATATAGTCACTTACTGAAGTTTTTATTTCAGCTCCTTATAAT
Organism: Vombatus ursinus; assembly: GCF_900497805.2. Taxonomy (NCBI): domain Eukaryota; kingdom Metazoa; phylum Chordata; class Mammalia; order Diprotodontia; family Vombatidae; genus Vombatus; species Vombatus ursinus. The sequence goes on along the minus strand of NW_020954590.1, from coordinate 45,121,094 downwards.
TCTCATGAACTCCAGTTCCAGTAAGCTGGGGAAAATGGTTGAAGGGGCAATACAGCATACACAGATGATAAAAAAGCTTTCGCCTTTTCCCCTTCTTCTTAGCTAAATGGTCTTCAGAGCACTCTGAAGAAAAACGAATATTACCTGCTAACTTTGCCCTTATGCAAGGACACCATGCCCTCTTTGACTTTATGGATTCATTTTTGGTTAGTGATTAATATTTGCTTTATATTTTATCATTTGTTAGGCATTTTAAGCAATTTAATTAAATTAAAACAATGGACAGGTAGGTATCATAGTAGATAGAGTGCCAGCCCTGGAGTCAGGAAGACTTATCTATTTGAGTTCAAATCTGGTCTCAGACACTAACTAGCTATGTAACCCTAGGCATCATTTAACCCTGTTTGCCTCAGTTTCCTCATCTGCAAAATGAGCTAGAAAAGGAAATGGCAGCCCACTCCAGTATCTCTGTTAGGAAAACCCCTAACGGGGTCACAAAGAGTTGGGACATGACTGAACAACATCAACAATTTGTAGGGCTATTCCTCATATGGAAAAATAGAAATTCTGAAGAACGGTGTTTAGCTCAGCCTGGGAAATGGGACTTGTGAATCTTATGCCAACTTGAACTCTTCATTATAATGTTACCCTTCATTTTGGCTGTTTGATCACAGAGGAGGGTGAGTAGATTCTGCAACTGGCCTCTAGTAAGGAGAACTCTACCACTGCCATTGCTGATCCTGGTATCCTTTTTTTATTAATTTATTTTGATTTATCAACAATCACTTCCATAAGATTTTGAGTTTTAAATTTTTCTCCCCCTCCCTCCCCACCTCTCTCCTCAAGACAGCTTGCAATCTGATATAGGCTATACATATACATTCCTATTAAACATATTTTCACATTAGTGATGTTGTAAGTAAGAATGAGAACCAATAGGAGGAACCACCAGAAAGAGGAAACAAAACACAACAGAAGAAAAAAAAATAGCAAATAGTATGCTTCAATCTGCATTCAAATTCCAAAATTCTTTCTTTGGATGTGGATAGCATTTTCCATCATGAGACCTTTGGAGATGTCTTAGATCTTTTCATTGCTGAGAAGGGCTAAATCTATCAATATTTGTTATTGAATAACATGGCTGTTGCTGTGTACAATGTTCTCCTGGTTCTGTTCACTTCACTCAGCATCAGTCCATACAAGTCTTTCGAGGTTTTTCTGAAGTCTGCCTGCTCATCACTTCTTATAGCACAATAGCATTCCATTACATTCATATACCACAACTTGTTTAGCAATTCCCCAATTCATGGGCATCCCCTCAATTTCCAATACTTTGCCACCACAAAAAGAGCTGCTATAAATATTTTTGTACATGTGGGTCCTTTTCCCATTTGTATGATCTCTTTTGGATACAGCCCTAGAAGTGCTATTGCTGGGTCAAAGCATATGCGCATTTTTATAGCCCTTTGGGCATAGTTCCAAATTGCTCTCCAAAATAGTTGGATCATTTCACAACTCCACCAACAATGCATTAGTGTTCCAATTTTCCCACATCTTCTCCAACATTTATCATTTTCCTGTTTTGTCATGTTGGCCAAGGTGTGATGTGGTTGGTACTTCAGAGTTGTTTTGATTTGCGTTTCTCTAATCAATAGTGATTTAGAGTGTTTTTTTCATATGACTATAGATGGCTTTAATTTCTTCATCTCAGAACTGCCTGTTCATATCCTTTGACCATTTATCAACTGGGGAATGGCTTGGATTTTTATAAATTTGACTTAATTCTCTATATGTTTTAGAAATGAGGCCCTTATCAGAGAGGCTGATTGTAAAAATTCTTTCCCAATTTTCTACTTTCCTTCTAATCTTGGTTTCATTGGCTTTGTTTGTGCAAAAAGTTTTTAATTTAATGTAATCAAAGTTATCCATTTTGCTTTTTGTAATGTTCTCTATCTCCTGTTTGGTCATGAATTCTTCTGTTCTCCATAAATCTGATAGGTAAACTCTTCCTTGCTCTCCCAGTTTGCTTACAGTATCAGCCTTTATATCTAAATCATGAACCCATTTAGACTTTATTTTGGTATATGGTGTGAGATTTTGGTCTATGCCTAGTCTCTGCCATACTCTTTTCCAGTTTTCCCAACAGCTTTTGTCAAATAGTGAGTTTTTATCCCAGAAGCTGAAGTCTTTGGGTTTATCAAATAATATATTACTGTAGTCATTGGCTACTATGTTGTGCATATTATTCCACTAATCCTATTCCACTAATCTACCACTCTATTTCTTAGCCAGTACCAAGCAGTTTTGATGATTGGTGCTTTATAATACATCTGGAATGGCTAGTTCCCCTGCATTCCTTTTCATTAGTTCCCTTGATGTTCTGGAGGCATCCCTCTTTCGACTGTGAGTGTGGAATCCCCATTCCATAGCTATCTCACATTACTTCCTAGGACAGCCTCTTCTATCTTAATCCCCAGTCCTTTGCTGCTCCTTCTAATTGATGGTGGGGTAATTATAGAGCAAGAGAGTTATATGGCCAATGAATATCATTTCTCCCTATAAAATTATTGAGGGCAGGCGTTGTGTTCTTGTTTTGTCATTGCTTCCTTTCTACTTATATTACTTGATAAAACAGTTGTCAAACTTAAAGTCAGTTGGTAAGCATTTACTAAATGCCTACTGTGTGTCAGTCACTGTGCTAAGTGCTGGGGATACAAAGAAAGGTAGATACAAAGATGGTGTCTGCCCTCAAGGAGAGTACAATTTAATAAGGGAGACATAAAGCAAACAAATATGTACAAAGAAGCTATAAATAATAACAAATGTGGGAGAAGGCACTAGAATGAAGAGGAATTAGGAGGGGCTTCATGCAAAAGATAAGATTTTTGGCTAGAACTTGAAGAAAGCCAGGGCAGCCAGGAGATGGAGGTGAGAATGGAGAGTATTCCAGGCGTGGGGCACAGCCAGTAAAAATGCCCAGAGCCCAGATACAAACTGTCTGGTTTGTGGAACACTAAGAAAACTCTGAATAGTTTCAATTCAGTATAGGACAGGGTTTGATAAAGTATTAACATTTTCATTCAAGCATGATAAAGTGAAAAAGAGTCTGAGAATCAGAACTGAGTAAAACTCCATTTAGCAGCTATATGACCTTGGCATCACAGATTTAGAGTTGGAAGGGACTGCAGAGTCCATTTAAGTCTGACCCATTCATTACAGATGAGGAAATAGTAGCCAAGAGGTGTTTAGTAACTAGTTCAAGGTTGAACAGGTAGCATTGGAGGAGGGATATGAACCCAGGCACTTTGACTCTTCAGATAGTGTTCTTTTCAACGTACTATGCTATCTGTACCACAGGTACCCCTGGTGTCTCCCACACCACCCCTTTCCAGCTTTCTTTTGTTTGTTTCTTTCATTAGATTGTAAGCTCCTCGAAGGCAGGGACTGTCTTTCTTTTTCTTATTTGTATCCCTAGTGCTTAGCATAGTGATTGGCATATAGTAGACAGCAACTTCCTTCTCTGTAAAATGGAGGTAATAATATCAAACCAGATAACGTAGGCAAACCACTTTGCGACTGCAAAATGCTATAAAAATGTGAGTAATAATTATTAAATTATAGCACCTATTTTAGTTTGTATTTGGAGTAGCTTCTTAGGAAAGGGAAGGGGATATCCAGTAGGCCATTTCCTTTAGTCAATTATACAAATAGCTGCTAATACTAAAAAAAAAAAAGTGTGATCTTCCAAGTCAAAGGGTGTGAACGAACTTGTTTCATTTTTATGCATTCAGAAAAGGGGAGTGGGCCATGGTTGGGTTGTGCCAATGACCTATCTTTATCGGAAATGAAATAAAAGGGTTTAATAATCTGAAAATTAGAATGGCAACTTAAGTTAAAAAACCTATGATTTACCTTTGTAATGCTATGCAGCTGTGTTGAAGTCAGTTGGCAGTGTGCTGTCTAGGAGCCCTGTGTAATTACTAATAAAGAAAGGATTGTGAATCTTTGAAACGAGTGCCATTTAGTGATTTAAAGTGTAGCAAAATGAAGAAAGGAAATTCTAAGATATAGGATGGCATTAGACTGAGTTTTCAAATAGGAAGAATTTCTTTGATAATCACATTTATGGGTCGCCAGGCACTCCTGATTTGAAATCACTTGACATTTAAAAAAATGCTGCTCCTAGGGCATCATGGAGCTAAAGGAAAGGGAGGGCAGTGTCTGTAACATAAGTAATTATATTTTTCTTCACAGGTTCTTTGCACAATTAAAGGCAAATGAAATCACAAATGGGAAGGAGGCTTAAGAAAGCGAGGGAAAAACACTTTAAAATTATATAAAATGTTAGTTTGAACTTGAAATGGTGGGTTTTAAGTTTATGGTTATTAAAACCATATTAGTACCTAGAAACTAGAGAATGACTGCATTTTCAACTTAGCGCACTTAGACAGAAAGGGACGCTCAAGTGGCCGGCAGTCTGTCAAAAACTAGTAGCTGAGCTGATAATCTCTCAGGGAGAAATCCAAAGGATTTCTAGATCAGAGGTGAGAACTATTTCCTGAGCTCTTGAGGATTTAGGAAACAATTGCCTTTTCAAACCATATGCCTTTGGCATTACAAAAAAGCAGCTATCTAAGGCACAGGAGGGCCATGTGTCTTTACTTGGCTCTAAATTCTGATGGGTGTCATAGAATTTTAGAGTTGGAAAAGACTTTTGAAATCAAGTCCAATCTCCTTGTTAGGAAATCTCACTCAGTGAGATTAATTGATTTTGAGGAATCCTTGAAAGAAACCATCTAATCCAGGGGTGGGCCTCAAGGCCACATGTGGCCTTCTAGGTCCTTGGGTGTGGCCTTTTGACTGAGTCCAAATTTTTATAGAACACATCTTTTTATTAAGGGGATTTGTTCTGTGAAGTTTGGATGCAGTCAAAGGGCCGCACTTGAGGACGTAGAGGGCCACATGTGGCCTTGAGGCCACAGGTTCTCCACCCCTGTCCAACTAACTGGTTCCTATATAGGAATGCCCTCTACAGTGTATTCAACCAGTGGTCCTTCAGTCTTTGCTGTAAGACCTTCCGTGAGAGAGAACTCATTACCTCCTGGGGCAGCCCATTCCATTCCTGATCATCTTGAATGCTTTTTAATATGCCAGTCAATGTCTGAGTCATGCAGATTTGTATATAGAAATGCAATTCAGGATCAGTTTATGAGCATCAGAAATTACAGATTACCCTTAAGGACACCAGTATTGATCAATGGGCAGTATGTAAGGACATTATAGAAACTATGTCTCTCTGCTGGGGTTTCAGCTCCAGGGAACATGCTCCCCCTCCCAGGATAAGCTCATCACTCCCTGTGGGGCTAACTCAAACCTTGTTATCGCCTCTCTCGGTATCCTTTTCCTTCTGATTGGAGGGCTGTATGTATGCATGAATGTAGGTATGTGTTAGGCTACCTAGGCACCAAAGGTGCAGCAATAGGGAACGAGCACAGAGGAGCATTTTTCCTACCTTGACATAGCTACCTAAAATTTATCTAGGCACTATGGGGTCTAGGCAAGTGTTATAACATGCCCTTGACCTTCCTGCCAATTCCCATTTCCCTTCTCCTGGCTGAGTACTGACTCCTTTCATCTTCATCCCTTTGTGAAGTGCCCAGAATCCCTAGCTACTTGGACTTCAAGGTCATTTTCCTCCTTCCTAATGGTGGTGGATCAATTTTTCCCAGCCATGAGGAACATACAAGGCTTTTTACACATGGTTGTAGTCATCAGTTACAATCATTCATGTGAGACTATTAGGCCTTACTATCTTATGCACTGCAATGTCCTCCAGTCCCCCAGACACTGCCATTTGCCTTCTTGCTGAACCCTAGGGACATCTGGGATTGTCATCTGTCTTTCTGCCATCCCCTAAGCACTTTTGGATCTATCTCCCTTGTAGCTGAAGTCTCCTAAATGTATTATCTTCTCCAATTAGAGTATGAGATGAGTTTTTTGGTTATATCCCAAGCACTCATCAAAGCACTTGGCAAATATTCGGCACTTAGTGCTTTTTCATTCATTGAGGTTATTTTTGATGAAAATATGAAGGGGAGGGTCAAGCTTTCACAGATGACTTTCAATAATAGACCACATCTTTTTAGTTACCTATCTGTCTAAAATATGTGAAGAATCCTACTATGTTTGTTATTTATTGATTACTAAAAAGCTTTTGACTCAGCCAAGCAAAATGTAGCTCTAAAGACTCTCTTCTTTTTTTAATTAATTTTTTACATTAAAAGTATTTACTTTTTCTCCCTCACCATTGGGGAGACAAGCAACCCTTGAAGACTTTTTTCTAACCAGATGTCTCTTATGAATATTTCACCATCATTTGAGATTTCTTAATATGCTCGGTCACAGAGAAAACTATGTTCAATGATCCTTCAATTACCAACATCAAGGGAGGCATAAAACAGGAAGATAGACTCACAAGGTGTTTGTCATCATCATGGGGAATGTCCACATGGAGTTCAAAATGGAACAAGAGGGGGATTGATTATCATCAGCAAAGTGGAGTGACGATATTGATAGGGTGTGAATCCATTGAATTTTGAGGCTTTTTCATTATGGAATTGCCTGCATTGATAGTCACAGGCAGCATAACTCCCTTATGATTGTGCTCACCTCTCACTAATTATCTAATTTCTTTCTTGAAATAGGGTTGGTTGCATTGCATGTCAATTTTCAGGCTTGATACAATTTTTCCATTTTTCCTTTTATGTCATATCTGCCACTAGAAAGAGAAAAAGATGAAGAAGATATTATGCTTCCTCTCTTTTCTGTTCTGTGTGACATCTGTGTACAAATGGTTGAGGATTTCCTTTACCATATTGACTCTCTTATATCTAATTTATGACCAATTCCTGGAGTCAGGAAGATCTGAATTCACAGCTACTTAGCTGTGTAACCCTGACAAAGTCACTTAACCTCTGTTTGCCTCAGTTTCCTTATTTATCTAGTGAGAGTAATAATAGTACCTCCCAGAGTTGATGGAAGAATAAAATGAGATAATATTTGTAAAGTGCTTTGCAAACTTTAGAATCTTACATAAATACTAGTTACTATTATTATTATTTTTGAAATATATCTCATATCCATCCTTTCTTTTTCATTCTCGTTGCTCTGGCTCCACCCCCAGGCCACAATTGCATGGATAATTGCAATAGTTATTTTCCCTGCCTCTGATCTCTCTGCCTTCTAAATCATTCTCTGTTTAGCTGCCAGACTAATCTTTCTAAAACGCCTCTTTCATCTTATCACTATCCTGCTCAAAAAATGTACCTTACTTCTTCATTATGTATTAAAGTCCAGATCCCTTATCTTGACATTCAAAGCCCCCCACGGGCTGGCCTCATTTCACCTGTCCAGTTTTATGTGTAAGTACTTGCCAACAGCATCTCCTTCAGTCAGGTCAATCTCCTCACTGTTCTATGCATTCCCAGCTAAATACCTGTCTGATTCTATTTTACCAGTTTGGAATAAACTTCTCTCCTATTTAAATCCGACTATCTTCCAGGGACCATCTCAGGTGCTCTTCTTTTCCAGCCTTTTCCAACAATTTCTTCCCTAACCTTTATACTGCCTAGCATAGTGATGGGCACAGCTAATAACTATAATGATGATGATGATGATGATGATGATGATGATGATAAATAGCATAATATAACGCTTTTAAAGGTTTGTAAAGTTCTTTATAGATATTATCTCAATTTATCCTTACAACAAGTCTGGGAGTCCTTTTCATTTCTCACCTGACTACGTTTCTTTGGGACTTCTCTGACTGACTTCTCCACCTTGCCCCAAGAAACTCATTATAGGGGAAACCTCATCATCCTGCAAGATACCATCAGCCTTGGTCTTCTACCTCATTACCACACTCTGTCCCTCTGATTAGAGGATGGAACCATGAACTCCAAAACCTCCATTTAAGAAGGGAGCTCAGCTTAGAGCATCTTATTTCTCACATGGTTGCCCTACTTTGAGACTTGTCTGACTTACATCATATCTCTGAGTAAGTTACCTTCCCTCTCCTCTTGTCACCTCACTCCTTCTCCCTCTACCTTCTTCGAACTTCCTCTTATGTGTTGTCTTCCCCCATTAGATTATAAACTCCTTGAGGGCAGGGACTGTCTTTTTTCTTTATTTGCTTCCTCATTATTTAGCACAGTGCCTGGCACATAGTAGGCACTTAATAAATATTTCTTGACTGACTCAAGTAGATGTTATTATTATGTCCGTTTGGCAGATGAGGAAATTGAGGTAGAGAGATTAAGTCACTTGCCTAGGGCCATATACCTAGTAAATATCTGAGGTTAGATTTAAACTCAGTTCTTCCTAACTGTGGGTCTAGCATTTTATTGCCTATACCACCTAGCTGCTTGAGTAAGTGATCAGTAAAATAAATATAGTGGAATTAATTTCCCCTAAAGCTAATGATGGTGCCCTGAACTATTCTGAATGTTGCAGCATCCACTAGGCTGTGATATGCATATATTAGCCAGTTCGAGCTTCCATCACTCAGGACTAAAGAGGGGTCAAATAGGACCAGAGCTGATGAAAGATTATCAAGAATGTGGAGGCTTGTTGGTTACCCAGCACTTCTTAACTGTGGGTGGCAACCCCATATGGGGTTGCAAAAAAATTTGCCAGCAGTTAAAGGGTTCTGAATGCACAACCACTGAAAATTAATGAAAAATCAAACACGTAATAAATCCGAGGTATTTCTGGAAGTGTTTTTCTGGGCTGCATTGCCCACAACTTCACTGCAGCCTTGGTTCTGTACACAAAGCATAAGCACTTTTTTGTGCTGCACATGCTGTCATGTAAGGTAATGCTAACAAATGCTGCTGAAATGCAAAAAGGGGTCATGAGTGGAAAAAGTAGCGGCTGCACCACACGAAATTATAGATTCTGCCAGCAATGTGTGTAAACTATGTAGATACAGTGTAAGCAAACTATACAGCCAGTGGGGACAACTTTCTTGTAATTGCAGCCTTGGGGTGGTGATTGGGGATAAGTGTTGAGTCTGGGGATGCCTGAATTGAATGAGAGAACAGCTGTTTCCAGAAGTTGTGCTACCTGAGATTCTTTTTTGCCTTTTTAAGATGAATGAATGAATGGATGAACAAATCATTTATTAAGCACTTACTGTGTGCCAAGCACTGTGCAGAGCATTGAGGATACAAATAGAAAAAATGAGATAGTCTCCACTCTCCAGAAGCTCACACTGTAATTAAGGGAGATGACATATACAAGAAAGTTTAGAGTCAGGATAAGGGAAAAAGACCAGAAACCCTAAGAGTACATCAAGTGTGTGGGGGCAAGACCCAGAGATGTTTTAGGTCAAACGACAGTGTTGAAAGGACTATGGGACATATAGGTAGGGTAGATAGTAAGGCTTGGTGATCCTCCATCTCACTGGGAGCAATGGAGTTGTTGACTCTTATTGAGCAAACAGCTGGGATGATATGAAAAATAAGGGGATTGGAGTTTTACTGCTGCAATGCATCTTGCCTCTGGCTGATTGTCTAGAATGGATTCTGGGATGACCTAGAGTCTGGGAAGAGGCCTGGTTTAGGGGCTTGTGGGATAAAACTGATCCCTGGGTTTGTGGAAGAAGATCTAACACATGAGTTGCTGACACATGAATTGCTGGGATTTCTGTGATAAAGTTAGAAGTGTAACAAGCATACAGTAGTTGCTTAATAAATGGTTAAAGATTGATTGCTGATTTGAGAGACACAGCAGGTGATCTTGAGAATTGGTTGGTGTGAGGGAGTTTCTATAACTCAGCCAGGGAGGTTTGTGTGAAGGAATTAGCATCTGTCAAGGCTGGAGTTTCCGGCATAACTCGATACCTTAGGTCTCTATGTGAGCGTAAATATTGTAATAGGGAGATGTGCATTACTCTGTAACACAGCAACACCATCCTCAGGGAGCTGGGATAAGATAGCCAGGCAGATTCTGTCTTGCATGGCATATCTGAATGGCAAATCTGAACCTCCAGTCATCCAGATTTAGGAGAAGTTAGTAACTAGGTTGGGGGAGGAGAGGGACAAGAGAATTCAGGGCATGAGGCACGTGTGGCAGCATGTGCTAGTTCCCAAAGAAAGTGTTAAGTAGAGCTACAGAACCTTGCTGATGTTGGTGAGACTTAGACTAGGAATTTGTTCTGCTGAGGTCAAAACATGTTGCCCCATCATTACAGTACACTTAAAAGAACAATATAGTGAAACTGAGTCAAAGGTTCAATTTAGCTTCTGTACCTATTCACCTCTCCTTTTCTTGCCCCTTGTGTGACCTGAGTATCCTTGAAATATGAAACAAAGTGGGGGTGGGGGGGATCAGTTCTATCTGTGCCTCAAGAGAATAGGAGTCTATAGGGAGCCTGTTCTGTTCTTGTCTGTCTGTAGATTGTAGGAGTGGCACGGAAGGCCAGAGCACCAGTGGATCAAACACTTGAACTTGAGGCTAACAACTTCCAATCCCTTCGTAGGCTTTGTGATTGAAAGAGAGCCTGTCTTACCCAGTGTCAGAATATCCTCTGGGGCTGTTGACTTTGATGAGACTGGCTGACTTGTTCTACCTCAGGTTGGAACAAGGTCATTGAATAAGGGGGTTTCCAAGAGTTTCCATTTCTGTACTTTGTCGGCCGAGAACTGTTACAGCTGCCTGGGGTTTTCCTCTAAAACATGTGGAAACCCAAAGATTGGTGTTATAGTTATGTATTTTCCAGAAGAACAGGGATCCTTAGTGGGACACTCTTTATCTTGATATGTCTGCAAAAACATTTGCAGACATATTTCAGAAATGAAGCTGCCAGATGCCCAACTTGAGCTCACGGAATTACAGTACAATTAGTCTTTAATGACACCTGGTACTGGGCTCCGATGTTTCAGTGTGTGCCAGAGGATGTCAGTTCAATTAAATTCAACTAACGTTTTTAAAGTACCTACTATATGTAAAGCACTTGTAGAGTGCATATAACTGTGCCCCCTCTATCTGAGGGCCTTTTCTGATGCACACATGACCATCAGTTCAGCCATGAACCCTCTCTTTCCCAAGCACAGCTCTGTCTAAACTAATGAACCACTGTGTGAATAGGTGTACATATACTCAGAATCAAAGAAGAATGCAAGAGTGCTTCAGATCCCACATGTCTGTCTGAAAGGAGATCCAGGTTGTTCCTGTGACTATTTTTAAAAGAGTTTAAATGAGGAATCACCTCTTTCCCCTTTCCAGATTGCCAGAAACACTAATTATTTCTCTCCTGTGGCCTAAGTTTGGAACACAACTAGCTGAAGAGTTTGCATGAAGCCACAAAGTATATAATTAATTGCTGTCAAGTACCTGTGAGATGTATCTTTATGTTAACATTTGTACTTTACTCCTCCTCAATTAAAGTGACAACAGAATATTCTTGAGATTTATTTAAATTGTAAAAAAAAAAAATCCCTTTGCTTCTAGCTTTCTAGAAACTATTCCCCAGAACTAGATTTTGTTGAATTAGACACAATGTAGAATTACATGTGAAATAAACCTTCAGAGTAAGGGTGAAGACATGAGGTTCTTGCCAAGAAATCTTAGCAATCAGCTACCTACAAAGGCTGCCTGTCCTGATTCCCGAGGTGACAAAGACCAATAGATTGTATGAGTGCTTAATGAGTAGCGATACCCATCATCCACATATAAACAAGGTTCTGGTCAAATTATGGAATGCTAAGAAATCTAGGATAGGTGTACAGGGAAGAGCATTAGACTAGGAGTCTGAAGACCTGAGTTCCAGTTCTGGACTTGTCATTATCTAGCAGTGTGACTTTGAGCAAGTTACTTATCTCCCTGTGCCTTAGTGTCCTCATAGGGACAATAATACTGTTCTGCCTACTTCCCAGGACCAAATAAATAACATATTTGGAAATACACTGGGAAGTATTAATTTCTACTGAAGTATAAAGTGTTCTTTAAGTTTAAGCTCTCAATTCACAGTAAACTCTTGAGAGAATTGGCATGGTGGAAAAATCACTGTGCTTGACATCATGAGGCTTGGGTTCACATTTTGATTCTGTTTCTTAATGGCTAAGCAATCTTGGGCCAGTTCACTCATTGCACTTGGCTTAAGTTTTCTCATCTGTAAAATGAAAGAACTGTGAAATGATCTAAGTTCCTTCTACCTCTAACATTCTAGGAAACTCTGGACTTGTTTTTTTTCTTGCTTTTTAAAAGCAAAAATTCAGATCACAGTCTGAAAGATATCTAGTTGTTTAGGAAATTAGAATATTTTGCCATAGGTTATGACTGGCTAGGACCAAAAGGCACCTGCATATTCTTTTTCAGCTCTAGCACTAATAGAGTGTGTGGTTCTAGTTGGACATGAAACTTCTTTATATTGAATATTCCTACTATGCAAAAGGAGAATAACATTATAAATTAAGTTGAAAGGACATAGTCATTTCTGGGGGATGAAGTATAGCAAAATTATAGATAAATGAAATTGAGAGATAATAAAATCTCATTCATTTTAGCCATCATTTTTTATTACTTCCAAAATAAAACTCTCATGAGAGAAGCTAAGGAGTAATATTATGATTCACTTCTCTCCTTCTTTCTCCTTTCTTCCTACCCAACTTCTGCTACAGATGCTAATAATCAGAAAATCATGGGAAACTATGTATCCAAAAGAGGAAGAATAAAGAATTACAAGCCTAACACTGGATAAATGAAAGTTGACTATATAAACACCTGTTGGAAAAAATGTTGGACACTTCCATGATTTTCTTTGTGCATTTGAATAAGTGAGGGGAGTGTAAGTGAATCACAGAATGGATTGAATTGGGTAGATTGTTGTAATTGTTCAGTCATTTGGTTGTGTTTGACTCTTCATGACCCCTTTTGGGGTTTTCTTGGTAAACATACTGGAATGGTCTGCCATTTCCTTCTCCAGCTCATTTTACAGATGAGGAAACTGAGGCAAACAGGATTAAGTGACTTGCCCAGACTCACATAGCTATTAAGTGTCTGAGACACTCATCTTCCTGACTCCAGGTCTGACACCCCCTTCCACTGTGCCACCTTGTTGCCTTAAATAGTCTTTAGTACTCTAAAATTCTAGCAAAATACAGTCCTTTGAAATCAGGGCCTGTTTTTTCTTTGTATCTCCATACTTGGAATAGTCTTGCACATAATAGGTGCTTAATGAATATTTGTTGGATTGAAAGTAAGACATCTCTTTTATAGTCAGAACTCTTAAAAAAAACCCCTTCAGTTTCTTAATTTTACTACTGTGCCATGTGATATAAGACTGAAAACTATTTCCTGGAAAATGAAATGTTTTAATTACTCAAATCAAAGGATTTTAATTCGCACATGCTAAATTTTATAGCATGCCAACTTTATGTAGGCATGCTATAAATTGCATTAATTATCACTTGACTTATCAAAACACCTAATAATTCTCACCTCAATAAAATTCTGGTCTCACTTCTTTTTCTTAGCAAAGACATTATAGCAGAGAACTAGAGAGAGGTCTCCTATTAGACAGGCATCTTTAGTTTAAAAAATATCCTGTTAGTACTCAATTAGTACTCAATACTGCCACATCACTGATAATTCACAGTCTTTATTAAAGGACAGAGGAATAAAGGAAGCATGAGGAAAATACACACAGAGGAAGTGAAGATACAAAGACAGAAGCAGAAAGATGCGCAAAGAGAAGAGAGAGGGGCACTCATAATAAGGCAGTACACAAACATGAACACTCCTAGAAGATGTCTGGGAGAATATAAATGGATACTCACACACACTGAGTTGGAATAAATAAGGATTTAAATGACAGGTTATTAAGAGTCTGTTAATTCCCCAAAGAATTGTGTGTAAGTGTCTAAATCAGATTTTTAGCCAGATGTTATCCACATTATTCTGGAATCATAGAATTATTGAACTAGAGAGTTAAAAAAGGTTTCAGATGTCAGCTAGCCCAACCTCCACTCAGAGCATAACTTTAATTTTACATCATTACTGACAAATTATCATAGAATCAAAGATTTAGAGCCACAAGGCACCATAGATGTCCTCCAATCCACCCCCTCCCCACCCTCCTCCCATATTTTATGGATAAGGAAACTGAACCTCACCCTCTAGACTACCAAACAGTGCTCTCTAATTACAATGTTACAGTTGCAAAACAATTGATATGTGTGATCATATTGGCTTATATACCAATTGACATTTTATAGCACTTTCAAAATTGCAAAGTGTTGCACATACAATTATTTCATTTGAGCCTTATAACAAACCTTTGAAGTATATATTTTCAATATTATTATCCCAATTTTACAAATAAGGAAATATTAGCTCAGAGAAGTCCCATAGATAATAAGTGTCCAAGACAGAATTTGAAATTGGATCTTTCCAAGTCCAGCACTCTTTTGATTGCTGACAACTTGTGAGGTAGATAATATAACTATAAAGGTGAAGGTTTTTACCCTCTCCCTCAAATGACGTAAAGGAGCTGCATGCTTCTTAACTGAATCAATCAAAAGTGTAAACTAGATGCACACAATTCTTGATCAATTTGAGAAGGGTATGGTGCTTGGATCATTGCAGAAGGATAGATGATGCCATATGGGAAATATTTTGTGATTGACTGGAAGAATTAGACATACCTCTGGGCCACCACACAACCCAGTAAGCCAATTTATACTCCCACATTCCCCAAGAGTACCTAGGTAATCTAGTGGTGGAGCAGCTCTAGCTAAGATTCAGAGAGGGAATCACTAGGCAAATATATGAGTTTGGAGGATCCATGAGAGTCAGCCTACCATCAACCAGATACAGTAGTAGTATTATCACTCTAAGGAAAATCAGTTTTAGGATCAACAACTCTTGGAGCCCAGCAGAGTGCTAGGCCTAAGGAGAACTTCATTGGGGTTTCATAAAGGGAGAAAGCGATTTCCAATAATCAGGAATTGTGAGTTTACTTTCTGGCCACATGAGCTCTCCAGTGTGAGTTCACTTTTCCCAGGGACTTTAAATGTGCAAAGGGGAGAGTGTCTGGGCAGTTTGGGCAGGAGTGGGGAGTGCACTGTGTTTCTATAACAACTATACTTGCTATGCAGGTGTAGTAATACCCTTTCTAAAAGCTAATTCACTTTGGCTGATAATCAGTGGGGAATACTGGATAGGACTTGTGAATGATAGTACCAGAAAATCAGACAACCCTTTAGAGTTATATCTAGAACCCCAAGGGAATAGTCAGTCACCCTCTGAGAATCCTTGTTTGTCAATGTGAGTGGAAGTTGGAAAAGGGAGTGCCACATAAATATCTTTATCTCTAATGCAATGGGATGTTATTGGACTTTACAAGCTTTGGTGTGCTTTCCACTAGATTGTTTTCGTCTATCCAATTAAAATTATTTTTAATGGATGCTGATATAACAGTAAGGGGAAAAAAGACCTTTTGGGATTAACATCATCCCCATTAATAGGTGATAAGTCCATATCAATCTATCTGTCTTTTCTGGTGATTGAGATAGAAAGCACATATAGAAAAGAGCCCAGCAGGGGTGGGGAACCTGTGGCCTGTGAAGTTTAGATTCAGTCAAAGGGCCACACTTGAGGACAGAGAGGGCCACACGTAGCCTTGAGGCTGCAGGTTCCCCACTCTTGGCCCAGACTGTGATATGCATTGTCTTAAATACTGAACATTTAATTGGTGTTTAATAATAGCAAATTTGATTAATGTTTGTTCTTTTGGTAGAGCAACAGTATTGTTGCCTTTCAGAACAATATGAAGTAAACACACTATCCAAGTAAAATTATATAAGAGAATTTAAAGTGGGCTGAATGCTTGTGGATTTATAGTGTAGGACTGGATCCTTTTTATTTACTGAGAATTCTAGAGTACTTTTTTTTTAAGGCCAAGTTTTTATGCCTCTGTTAAGTCCTCAAGAGGTTTAGTAGAAAGACAATTGGAATTGGAGCCAGAAGCCCCAAATTCTAGTACCAGAATTGCTACTTATTAATTGTATGAGTTGGGATAAGAGACAACCTCTGAGCCTCAGTTTCCTCATCTTGAAAATTGGGATAATAACTGACTTGCTTATCACTCAAGGAAATGGTGATATTTAAATAAGTAACTTTTTGTAATATATTTTGTAAACCAATGATCTTTTTTAAAATATCAACTGTCATCATCATCATTACTACATGTTGAGTTCTATCAAAATCCTATGATTTTAGAAACAGTTGGCAACTCCAAAAGCAGACTATCATCAAATATTGACTTTTAGCAATCAGGAACATACAAATATCTAAATGTAACCATACCAAAATCAATAAATGACATAATATTTGGAGCTGCAAACATTGTTGTTGTTGTTTTGTTTTCTTTTGTTTTTAGCAGTTATCTAGTCCGGTATTCTCAGATAAGGAAATTTAGACCTAGAGAAATTAAGTGTCTTGTCCAAGGTCATATGGGTAGCAGAATTGAAATTCAAACCCAGTTCCTTTGACCCTCAATTAGGTGTGCATTCCACAATACATGTTGTCCTCAAAATAAAAGTTGCCTTGGTATTTATGTATTGGATGGAAAAATGGCACGTGGGGGATTGAGTCAAGATGGCAGAGTGAAAGGTTACAACTGCCAAACCTCTCCCAAAACCTCTCCTACAAAACAACCACAGAAAAACACTAAACAGAATTTTAAGTGGGAAAGCCTCAAGAAAAAAGGCATAGTGAGTCATTTTTCCAACCCAGGGCAGCTTAGGAAGACACAAAGAGATCTGCAAACACTAGGGGGAGAGTTGGCCAGAAGCATGGCAAAAGTGGCACCTACTGTGGGCTGAGCAGCACTCAGGGAAGGTAAGGGGACTAAGCACCTGGTCAGAAAAGAGATCCCAGGGGACCCATGTACTAGCAGTTGGCACAGGATCAGAGGTCATTTGGCAGTTCTGTCACACATTACCCAATTCCAGGGTCACAGTTCCAGGACAGAGAGAAATGGTCACAGTCATGAGAGGGCAGGAACCCTACCGGGTAGAGACCAGAGATTAGACCAGGAGGGCAGTGACCAGATCTCTCCTCTGATCACACTACTTTGGGATCACCAAAAACTTACAGGTTCCCAGATTGAGCTGGGAAAGCAGAAAATAAAATAGAACCTCAGGCCAGTTATCCCTTTAGAGGAGAATAGAGCCCAACTCTAATATAAAGTCCAAAGTCAAGAAGCAGGCTGGAAAAATGAGTAAATGACAACAAAAGAACCTGATCATAAAAAGCTAATGTGATGACAGGGAAGCTCAAGACACAAACTCTGTAGAAGACAATGACTTGAAAACATCTTCAAACAAAGCCTCAAAGACAAATGCAGATTGCACATAGGGCCAATAAGAATTCCTAGAAGAGCTAAAGAAGGAGATTAAAAAAGACAAAAAATAATTTTTAAAATCAGAGCAACAGAGGAATATTGGGAAAATAAATTAGAGTTATTCAAGAATATTATGCAAAAAGAAGTAATAGCTTGGCAAAATGCACAAAAATACTGAAGAAAATAACCCCTAAAATCAGAATTGACCAAATGATAAAAGATATACAGAAACTCACTGAATAACATTGCTTAAATGAGAGTAGCTCATATTTGTACAGCCCTTTAATATCCTGAAAAAGAAAAATGTGAGGTGCTTACATATAATGCTGTTCATCATTATTCATGTACTTGGACTCAGACCCACTTTGCATTTACTTTTATATTAAATAGCCTGGTTACAATGAACAGCAAAAAAAAAAAGGATATAGGCAATATAGTCTCACAGGAGTTAAGGAGAGATATCAGATACAATATTAGGTGAGACCGAGTAATGTACTTTTTAGAAAATCCTTTCATTATGGATAAAAGAAAGAAACATAAAATAGTTCATCAGTTTGACCTACCATCTTATTGTCAAGTACTCTGAATTTCTTTTATTTCCTAATGAGAAACCCAAAACAAAGCCAATATTAACTCTACTTAGTTGTCTAGAACCAAGAACATCTTATTACTAAATCATCACAATGATTCCTTGTGAATTATAAAAGTGTTAAAAATACATATTCATTGATTAATTTAAATTAATGGCATCCAAGTTCAAAACCAAAAGGATTTACATTTAAATAAATTCACCTAGGATTCAAGAATAGAATACAGTTAGGTGAAGTCAATCAGGGGCCTACTACCCTACCCTTAGAAATCAGGGTATTTTGAGACTAGTGATTTGCATAAAATATGGAGGGTTCTGTTTTAGTGTTTAGAAGTTTTTTATATTTTTTATATTTTCAGTTCCATTTTCAGGTTATCTCTGAGCCAAGGGTTATTAGTAAACAGTTTTAAGACCTAATCAAGTATCCATTCCAACCTAGTGTAGGGTGAATCTTTCTTGTCTTAAAGATGACTTGGGGCCAGGCCAGATCTTCACATAATCACTGATGACTGACCAGAGCATATTGGCAAAGTCATCCTGATGTCAAATTATATGCTTGGATCAGAAACTAGATTAATACCTAAGGGCACAGAATTAAATTAATGGCCATCTTCTTGGCTAGCTGGACTCTAGATAAGAGAGAAAATCATCAACCTATATTTCAGAAAACCTTATTGACTAATTGTTTAGAAGCACCAGAGGGCTAAGAACTGTAATAAGAGCCTCAGAAGCATCAATAAAAATAAAGTCTGGTAAATGGTCATTAAGATATCCTTCATTAAGCAACATATGAGGGTCTAAATATCTGGAATTAGTAAAGTGGGACATTGTGACTGTGGATTATCTTAGGGAGCTTTGGAAATAAAAAATAACTCAAGAACTATGATTTTACACAATTAAAAAAGTAATGTTTGGCTGATCATAGGTCCTGGAAGACAATTAAATAATTCTCTTTCCTTTATCCTCAGTGTAATGAGGCTATTAACTGTTTTAGTCATTTACAAATTTAGGAGGCCTCTTCTTAGTCATGAAAATCCTATGCTATGAAATGTACTTTCAGCTCTCAAGGAACAAATAAGGAATGTGAATACTAACCCTGGTTTTAGACCAGGCGCTGGTGTTGCTATCAAGAAAAGTCATGAAATTCACAAAAGACTTGCAAAATAAATTAAGTTTGGTGCCCTTTATGGCATTATCTACTTACTGGATGGTCACACATTCATAGTGTAAAATGTCAAGCCCAAAATTGGGTTGTGGTAATAAGGTCAAAATAAAACACTAGCATTGTGTATCCACAAAGGGCAAAGATGTCAGTTATGACCCAAAGAATCCTCTGATGCAGGACCCAGATCTTCCCTCCCAAAATTCTTCAAGTTGTGACTCCTGCCTATTGTGGCTGGTGGTTGCAGGTCCAAGGATGTTGAACAGCACCGAAAAGAGGTTTGAAGATCACAGAGGCCAATGGAGAGTCTCAAGCAGTTGAAAATTAAATTTCTGGGTTCATGCCTGCCCTTCCCTTGGAAGCAGGGACTACATAAAAGTTGCAACTTATGGTATGAGAGATTAATGTTCTCTGTTATTAATATGCTTCTATTTTCCTCTTACTTTTCTAAATGCTTTCTAATGACATGATTTTGATAGAGGTGATCTGATGAAGTATATAGCCCATGGAAGAAATTGGAGCTGTCAATTAAGTAGGAGTATGAGTTGCATGATTTGACTTGAGGAAACCTACATGACTAGACTAACATCAGAACCTAGTGTAGTCAGCCAGAGGGCAGAGTCACTGTATCAGGCTGAATTGAACATAAGGTTCTAATTAAGAGAAACTGACAGTTTAGCTAATACCCACAGTGTCCTCTGGTGGTCACATTGATCAAATTGTGTTTCTGAATTAATTTTTTAAAAATCTTGAATTTTAACACATGGAACAGCATGATTAGAAAAAAAAAGATTGCTTAATTGAGAGAAGTATATATTTTCTTCAATCTATTCCCACAAGCTCATTTCAGTGATAGGTAGTCTTTGCATCATACTATGAAAGGCCCCAAATAGTTGGTAACTCCAGATTGAAAAAGTGGTAGGACCCCAAATGATTCCACCCATAGCTTATAACATTGTTCAAATAATAGTAGCTCGAATTTGTACAGCACTTTAATGTTTAAAAATGCTTTATGTACATTAAGTCATTTTAGTCTCACACCAATTGTTTGAGATGGGTTTTACAACATTACCTTCTAGACCTATACAGATAAAGGCCAAAGGACAACTGGGTATTTTTTGATGAACTTCTAGGACATAAGGCTCTATTATAACTGGCTACATTACAAACTCTCCAGGCTTGTAGCTCCAAAGGGAAAATAACAATATATGGCAAATATCATCATCATCATCATCACTCATGTTTCTGTAAAGCATTGGGGCTTCTACAATACAGTTTTCACGATAACCATGTAGGGGTAGACAATACTTGAAAATATTGTTTCCATTTTAGCAATGAGGGAATGGAATCTCAGAGAGGCTAAGTGACCTGACCTTTGTTATAGAATGAGAAAGGGTCAGTACCTTGCACATGGTAGATGCTTAATAAATGCTTGTTGATTGAAGGGTCAACAGGCATGTCACCTTTGACATTTCATCAGAGAAGTGACAAAATAGGCTTCTGAAAGCGAGTCTCAATTTTAATTCCACTAAGTCTTTAACATCTTATTCCCTTCATGCAAATCAAATCAACATACATTTGGTGAATATCTTCTATGTAAAAGTAATGTGACGAGTATTAAGGTGAAGGAAAAGAGAAAGTCAAGGTCCTAGCCCTCAAGGAGTTGAAAACTTAGTAAAAAAGAGAATCCATTTGAGAAAGCCCCTTTTTTTCAGTAAAATAGAATCATTAAACTTTTTTGGGGGTTAATATTCTCTAATTCTGTGATTTTGATATGTAGTTCACCAATCTTCTGTGGCATCATTTTTAAAAATATGATTTGAATCAATTTAATTCATATTTATTAAGTTTTTATTTTAAAAATACTCTGCTAAAGATGAAGATAAATACAATATGTAGAAAAGATATCTTAAACAGAGCTTATTGCACATGGAACTCATATTCTAATAATTTCTTCAGTATCTTAATGATTGGTGATTTCATCGATATGGATTTTCCCTCCACCCATGCTGACCCTTCTGAGCCTTAGTGAACCTTAGTAGATGGCTTAATGAGTTATTGTAGCCAAAAGATGTATAGAATTAAATAAAACAAAACAAAATCTTTACCAGTGACTAATCCACTATAGATAAGTTGTTGAGAATTTAACTTGGCTAGTCCTCATGTAATGGACTTAGTCCACTACTGAGCTAACATTTAGAGATTTTCCTTCATGGTGGGACCTACCAGGGACTACACTTGGCTGGCATAACTTTTGAGAGCCCAAGATTACTAGCATGCCATGATGAAATCTGATAGTGGCTGTGTTAATGTGGGTTTTGGTACAATAAAATGACTAAAAATATTTTCAGCAATTGATACAAAGTACTAGAAGAATCTTGGAAGAACTACAAGGGTATAGATTTCAATAGATAAAAGAAAAACTTTCCTAAAATTAGAATTGTCCCTAAATGGAAAGGGCTTCCTAGGGAGGTAGTGAGAAGCTTGATACTCCATCGTTAAAAATAGTAGAAAAGATTCTTGTTCACATATTGGGTGGAAATTCACAGCTTCCTTTCAACATGGATTCTTTGATTCTAAGATTCATGAGCTTTTTTTTCTGCTTTCCAAATTGATTCAGTGACATTGTTTTTGGCTAAGAGTGAGAAATTGATTCAAGAGCTAATTACAAGTCAATCTGAGTTCCCTATCAATTCTATCACCAGACTTGATCACCATTCTTACAAGCAGCAACTTATCTCAGTTGGCTTCCAGGGGTTTAGTTAGGAAAAACTTTGTACTCTTGGAATCCAGAGTCAACATAGTCTGATTTGAAACTTTATATTATTCTGTAGTGCTAGAGCTAGAATTGGGCTGGCCCTGAATCAGAGAAGGATTGAGCCTTCCTCATGTACTTTTATCTGGAGCTTCCTGGATGGATTTCATGCTACCTAGGGAACATAATGATCCTAGATTTTCATTCCGTTTCATTCCCACCCACCTTCCACCCCACCCTTTGTTGTTAGCAGTCCAAATTCAACTGTGGTTCTTGGCCAAATTGCCTGCCAATTAGCTCTTTTCCCCATTTTTTCAAGTTCAGAAAATTTTGTTCTTTCTGAAAATGGAAAGCTGAGCCTAGGCTGAAATGTTCCTGATGAAAACTCTGTGCACCAACAACATTGCTAAACAACAGTGAGCCTATGTGTAGAACACAGGAGAAAAAAAATTCATTAGGATTTATCTATTCTAGATATTTTTTCCCTCAGACTTTTCTACTTTCCAAGGGATCTTTCACATTTCAATTAGTCTATCTAAACCAATAATCAAAGACAGTTCAATTGAATAGGAAAGAAACAGTTGTACATTCTCCAAGTGCATCTCAAGCACAGTCTACTGTCAGCAGTCACTGATTCTTATTTCTTCTTCTAATGGATATTTCTTGAGGCCTTGCTTTCATTAAAAAAAATAGAAATGAAATTTTCAGGTTATACATTCATTCCTAGACTCTCCTTGGGCAGGTTGGTAGACAGGAACAGAAAATCAAGCCTTGAGGTGAGTTCAGGGTTATTTCAAGTAATTACAGAATCCCAAAGTTGGAAGGGACCTCTGATCTAACCCATACCAGAACAAGAATCTCTTCAATGATATATTAAACAAATAATCATATTGCCTTTGTAGACTTCTGGTAAGTGGGAATCCACTACTGCCAGAGGCAGCTTATTCTACTTTTGCATAATTCTATTTTTTATAATGAGATTTTTTACATTTGGCCTAAATTTACCTCTGCTTCTCCCATTTATTGTCTCTCATTCTGCCTCCTGGGTCATGCAGGAAAAGCCTCATACTTCATCCTAACGGCAACCTTTCAAACACATGAAGACCTCTTTGATCTAGAGATCCTCTGGATCCTTTACCACAAAGAGGTCAGTAACAAAAGGCCACATTGAAATGTTTATAACTAGTTTTTGTGGAAGCAAAGAATTGGAAATAGAGTAGATGCCTATCTATTTGGGAGTGGTTAAATAATCTGTGGCACATGAATAGAAAGGCATATATAACATGATATACGACAAACATGATGTATAACATATATCTAATATACTTTAGTATATAAAGAGTATGATGAAGACAGAGACATGGAAAGATTTATATAAACTGATGCAATGTGAAGTAAACAGAACCAGGAAAATGATACACACAATGACTAAAACAATGCAAATGCAAAAGAAAATAGCAACAAATTATTAGAAAATAAATGCTGTCAAATTATAATAATCAAGCTTGGTTCAAAGAAGATATATGAGAAGGTAACTCTCCCTTGCCTTCTTTGGAGATTATGAGTATGAACACTACGTACAATGTCAGACTTTTTTTTGGATGTATTGGTTGTTTTTTTCTCCTCTCTTTTTATTCTTTGTTATAAAGGGAGAACTTCATTATAAGGGTAAGGGAGGGAGAAAGGGATGCACTGGGAAATGTACGGGATATAGAAACAAAAGATATCAATGAATTTTATTTAAAAATACATGAATATAGCCTGTCCCTAAATCTTTTTTTTTTTTCAGGAAAAACACTGCTGGCTCCTACAACCAATCCTCTTATAGCATAATCTTGAGGTCTTTCCCCATCCTGCCTACACACTTCTTTGTTAAGCTCTAACTTATCAGATCATTCCTTAAAATGTGGCAGCCAGATATCAACATAGACCTTCAGATGTGGTCTGACTGAGGCAAAATACTATCTTGTTCCTAGTCTTGGACACCATACCTTTTCTTAATGCAGTCTAAGAAAGCATTGATTTTCTTGGCTGCCATCTCACACTGTTGACAATTAGTAAGTTTGTAGTCAGTTAAAATCCTCAAATCTTCAGGCAAAGTACTATTTAGGTAGTCCTCCCCATCTTGTACTTGTTAAGTTGATTTTTTTTTTAACCTGGTTAAGAATGCCTGGTCATCATTGCAAACAATATGCTCAAATAGATACCTTGCCACTTTGATGAATCTATGTGCACATCAATAAGGGTGCTCTTTTCAATGACAGTAATTACAACTCTATCTATAGGGATAATATCCACTCTTACTTTGAGTAATTTTTGTGTACCAAATGTACTGAAGTCACTCCTCTATTTCTTTTGACATTGCACAAATACCAGTGAAACAAAGAACAATTATCCTTTGCTTTAATGACATGACTAGATCATGAGCTATGGTCTAGGGCAGTGTTATCAAACTCACAGTCACAATGGTGAATCAGATAAAAATAAAATTGGGAAATGTTTAAGAAAATAAATACAAATACAATATCATCATAGATAATGTGCATTTGTGATTTTCTAAGCCAATATGCAGCCTGCAGGAATTTGTTTCTTCCAGGGCTTAACACAGTACCTGGCATATAGCAGGTACTTAGTAAATGTTTATTGAGTAATTGGTTGTTTCTGTTTGAGTTTGATACCACCGGTCTAGAATGCATCTCCATCATTTTACACAGAATCAAAGTTTGAACCTATCATCATAATTATATTCACCTTTATGTTTCCCTGATTATATTCTTTATATTGCTTGAATAATTCTTGCTTGTAATGTGTTGCAGGATATTCATATTCAACAAGATATGACTCTTAATTGCCCTTTGGATGACCCTCAGTTTTACTTTCATGAACTCTGGAGACTGTGGTATTCCATGATTCACAGCCTCATAGCATCACCAAAAGAATATTGGGATTAAAAAAAAGGCTTTTGTTTCAGGAAGAATCTTAGAGTCATTAAAACACATTATCTAATCCTACAAAAGCAATATAACTTTCAGTTTTCCTCCTGTTCAATTCAGGGTCTATCTCATTATTCATTTGCACTGTCTGTATGAGAAATATGATGGGGTATAATGGAACCAACTTGAACTGACTTTCAAGAGTTGCTTGTCAAATGTTCATTGTGAACATTCATAGAAAATAGTCAAATGCTGCAAATCAGGGCTTGATTTATTGTTTTGTTGATTAGGCTCAAAAAAGTGATTGAAGAAAATGTTAACGCAGATTAAACTTAAAAATGTGTTGTCATACATTTTGTTTTCCAGAGAGCTGATTGTTAAGCATTTAATAATACGTCCTGGTGTGATCTGATGGATCAACTCTATGGGTTGACCATCCAACTGCATATAATATTCTATAATATATAATATATTCTATGATATATAATAAAATATTCTATAATTTTCAGTAGGCATATTTTATCCACTTGGTTTTTTCAATGTAGATGGGCCAATCTTTGGAGAGATTATAAATCTTATTTAGAAGACTGCCATATTCCTGGCCTCAGTGGACCCAGTTCAATGATATCTACAGGCAAGAACATTTAGAGGGCTTTGCCTTCTATATAGAATCCCTCTTCAATCTGGACTATGCAATGGGCATCCTCCATGATGATAGTATATACCCTTGGTGACAATGTGTATTCCTAGTTTATATTTCAATTGATATTAATAATCAGAGAGTCACAGTTGCTTCTATTGTTATATCCTGCATGATTTTGACATCTGTATAGCAGACTACTTGTTGAAGGAGAGCCTTTAAAGCAGGATTTGGTCTACTGAATCAAATTCTTTTATGTAGAGAAACAATAGACACAGTGAAATCTCATATTCTATACACCTTTTAGTCAACTGTGTGATATAATAGAGATATAAAAGCTTGTCTGCTCCCTTTTCATGCATTCATTAAGTATGCCTTGAATATATGTATATATAAACTATTCTCATTAAAATCTTACAGAGATGAGAAAGCAGGTATATAAGACTGTAACTGTTAATATTCATTAGGTCATCTTTTTGATAACAATAAGATCCAGCAATTTTTTTCCTAAGGCTTCCTCTACTCCCCTTGTTAAGAAATTTAAAGAAACAATCTCTCACCACCCTATGAAGTGCATCATTGGCAGCATAGGCTTTCTCTGTGTATACTTGGCCTACTCCAGCTTATCTTTCTTTCTTTGTTTTACTTAGTGCCATTTCTACTTCATGTAACACCTAGGGAATTTTGATATCCAAATGTGGTGCTTCACTGTTGCTCATGGTGTAAAGAATATGCTATTAAAATTTTTATGACTCTTTTCCGTTGTTGTCTTTTTTTGTCCTTCCAATTACAACTGTTATGTCACAAAACTCATTATTCCTCTCCCTCACCCTCAGATCATTGTTTCTCAACAATTCTTTACTTCTGCTTAGTACCACTATCATTCTAGTCCCCCAAGATTGAAACCTTGGAATCATTTTTGACTCTTCCCTCTTCCTTACCACCCCAATGTTTATTCATGGTTTATATTCAGAGCTAACTACTTGCCAAGTCTTGTCAATTCTACTTCCACAATATTTCTAATATCTGTTTGTTTCTCTGGACCCATGCCATTACCACTGCAGTTCACCTCTCACCTGGCATAATATAACAGCATCGTAATTGGTCATTTTTCTTCCAGTGTCTTTCCTCTCAATCCATTTTCCACATAGCTACCAATTTACTATTCCTAAGACATTAGTATGGATGTAACATTGCTTTATAAAAAAATGTCAGTGCCTTTCTATTGATACGATGGTAAAATACAAACTCCTCTGTCTTGCATTTAGAGACTCCCATAATCCAGTTCCAAGATTTATTTCATATTATTTCCCTTCATGTACTTTATTTTCCAGTCAAATTGACATAATAAATCTTCTTTGATCTAAACATACTATCTCTTTCTTCCGTGCACTTGCATGGACTACCCCCAGGATTGGAAAATACTCCTTCATCTCTGCCTTTTGGAATTCTTGGCTTCCTTCAAAGGTCAGTCAAATATTGCCTCTTATATGAAGCTTTTCCTGATCCTCCCAGTTACTTATGTTTTCACCCTCCTAGGATTGCCTATTTTGACTTACCAAATCAGACAAATGACATAAAAATATTAAAGGACTGATAGATCTGATAGATTTTTGGTAAACTTTGATAGGTCTTGGAGAAAAGGAAAGGTGCCATAGGACTTGTGAAGGTAAAGTCACCTATAATCCCAATTTTCAAAAAAAAAAAAAAGAAGAGGAGAAGAGAAGAATGTGCTTGACCTCTTTTCCTGGAAATACATTTTTGAGGCAAAGGTCTGTGAGCACTTAGAAATGGAGGCAATAATCACTAAAAGTCATCATTGGTAATCTAGGTGGCACAGTAGATAAAGCACTGGGCCTTTAGTTAAGAAGACCTGAGTTTAAATCTGATATCAGACACTTACTCGTTGTATGAACTTGAATAAGTCACTTAGCCTCTGCTTGCCTCTGTTACCCCACCTACAAAATAGGGATAATAATAGCACCTATTCCCCAGGGCTGTTGTGATTATGAAATGAGAGTGTTTATAAAATGCCTAGCATAGTACCTGGCACACAGCAGGTGCTATATGAACATTAGCTATTATTATTATCATTGCTTCATCAAATACAGGCAGTGCTAGAAAAAGGTCCTTCTTTGGCAGAGTGACTGGTCTAGTAGATGAGGGGAAAGATGTAGATGTAGTATACTTAGAGTTCCCTGGATAGAATGATGAACTTGGGATCAGGAAGTCTCAGGTTCAAATCCTTCCTCAGACAAGTCAAGTCTGGGCAACTCATTTGACTTCTCAGCCTTAGTTTCCTTATCTGGAAAATGAGGATGATAAAAACACAGGGGTATTGTGAAGATTGGTGAAAAACTAGGGGTGGTAAGCCTGGAGAAAAAAAGACTTCTCTAGGGATATGCTAACTGTCCTGAAGTATTTGAAAGGCTTTCATGGACACTATACTTGTTCTGTTTGACTCAGACGACAGAATTGGAAGAATGGGTGGAATCTTCAGAGAAACAGATTCAGGCTTGATAAAAGGAAAAAAGCTTCATAATGATTGGAGCTAACCAAAAGTGAAATGGGTTAAGTCAAGAAGCAGTGAATTTCCCCTCATTGGAGATCTTCAAGAAAGGGTTTGACAATCACAAATTGAGAATATCACAGGAAGAATTCTTGGTCTGGTAAGAATTGAATTTGATGGTCTCTGAGCTTTCTTCTAATTCTGAGATTCTGTGAATTGATTCCAGGGTAAACCCAAAGTCTAGGCTGACCTTTTAAGTTTGCCCTCTCCCTACCTAAACTCATTATATTTACCACCATTGTCTGAAGTTTCATCAATTAGGAATGTATATTCTTTTAAAAATGCAAATGTCAGAGATGTTATCTCATTCATTTATGCTTTTGCTTTTTTCCTATCATTTACTGGAGATAATGATGCTGAAGGAATAGCAACTTTATTTGGGAGTAGTGGTAGTGGTGGTGGAATAATTTCTGAGTATAATCTTGTATCAGCATCACCACGAAAATGAAAGGTGTTTCTATACAGAATCCACCAGCACTCTAATTTTGGGGCTGGAGGTTTCTGGAGTTATGGAGACTTCTAAGAAAAGGATCTTGGAAGAGAAGCTAGATGGCAAGAAAGTTGCATGTGGACTTTTTTAGAGCCTGCCTCCAGATTTGTACTCCTTTGTTGACTTCTACAAAGACTATATAGAAGGAACTACTGATGCTGCTGTAGTTAATAACAAAATCTATATGTAGCCAAAAGAGATTGTGACCAAGGGGTGTTGTAATGATTGGACCACATTTGGTGAGATGACCCAACTGCCCCTTAGACACAATACCCTTCTATTATAACAGAATCAGACAAGGAAGCAACTGCCCTAACTCCTTTCCATGACAGAGGAGGTTAGAGTAGCCAGTCCTCTGTTGCAAATCGGCAGTGCCCTGTGCTGGTTGTGTATGTCCACAAACTGGCTCTCTCCTCACTACCCTTCTGTTCTTTTCCTTGCTACTGTCTCTTCCCATTGTTATATAAAAAATTTAGCAGCTGCTAAGTTTTGTTACATGGTTAATATTGCCAGTATTGTTGGTGATTAGGAAGAAGGGACAATCTGAAAAAAGCAGAAAATAAATCCAACATTT
This sequence comes from Vombatus ursinus, assembly GCF_900497805.2. NCBI lineage: Eukaryota > Metazoa > Chordata > Mammalia > Diprotodontia > Vombatidae > Vombatus > Vombatus ursinus. Next base: position 45,091,975 of record NW_020954590.1, on the reverse strand, counting down.
AGTATGGAGCACTGGGAGGTGGCAGGTAGTGCTGTTACATTTTGGGGATAAGATTCTCATTCCCTATTGATGCCAAAGTAGAGTTATAGGAGCATGAAACATCTTAGGTGGGGGTGGCCAAGTTTATTCTATGTAATTCTCCATGTTGGGTTATCAAGTTATTAAGCTAAGGCCAGCATGGGGGCAATAAGAGATAGATGAATGGAAGGAAGTGTTATTAGAAAATAAAAGAATGAAGACAGAGAGGTGGCATGATCCCCAAAGCAAATTTTGCTTTATTTTATTTTATTTTTTGGAATTCTGTCTAGAAAAGAAGATGAAAATTTTTCTTCCTTTTTTCCTTTTTTCCCCTACCATACCACACAACATCTTACTCCTAGGTCACAAAATATAGATAAATACTATAAGTTCATCTATATTACGTTTTAAATAGTTTTTATGTGCAGTTAGTTACATTAATCCTATGAATAAAATGGCATTTAATTTCTAGGCAGTCAACTTACAAGTACATTTTTGTAATATAACTCATGTGTAAACTGGAGGCTGTGAGTGATAGCAAGTCTTTGGACCCCTCCAAAGCTGCTATCATGTCCTTTCTTGTGTTGTCTGGGACAACAAATGTGGTAGCTTTAAATAATTAACCACTGAGAAGTGGTTCTAATGTGTCTTTCCCTAGACAATGAATTTCTCCTCCACTAAAGCCCAATTATGATATTTCAACATGGTGTGGTAATGGCCCTGGGTCCTTTAAGATCCTGCCATGGAAGTCCAAGTTCTTTTTGGTTCTCCCAAACTAAAATGGCTTTGAGGGTAGGCCCAGACACGGGCTGCATTTCTATTATCTGTGGACCAGTCTTGGTGATGAACATTTTGGGCCACACACTTAAACAGTGCCTCAAGAAAGGGAGTAGTCTTGTATTAATTGCACAGATATATAGTGTAGGTTGTATCATATTTCTTTTCTGGACCTCAATTTCTTTATTTACAAAATAAGGAGGTTGATACAGATGATCTCTAAGGTACCTTCCAACTTTAAAATCTTTGAACCTATCGATTACTATTGTATACTCATCTTGCTACTAAGCCAGCTTCTTACTCTGAAGCTGGCCACTCAGAAAGACCATGGTCCATGAGATTTCCCATGGAAGGTGGAGGTGTAAACAGGCAACTACTGTATAGCATTCACACATAAAAATAACCTCAGATTTCTTTTCAATGGATCAGCACCCAAAACACCTATTGAAGAGAATGGTTTGATGGGTTATCCATACAGCTGCAGCTGGACCCTTCCTGCTGCTCCAAAGGCTAACCTAGGCCAGTTTTTCTTTCATTGCAAAAAGAATTCTGTACAATGGCAACAGAGCTATGGTCTATCTTACAATGATTGGCAATAATAGCCACCCTCCTTTCTCCTTATATGCCCTGGATAAATTCTTCTTCTGTTCACTTGAAGGCTGGGCAATTACTTGCCCCACACTGGAGAAGCTCCTATCACTTGTTTCTACCTGGTTCCCCAAGACAGTTCTCTTTTCTTCCCCTCTCTGGGAATTACAGTTTAGCTTCCTTACATATGTCTGGGGAAAATATCTCAGGTCTGAACGGGCATGGGCACCCTCCCTCTTTCTCTCAGCTTGTAGTGTTATTGCCAGTGTACCTACAGTCAGCCATCTTTCCTAATCACCCCTGCTTCAGTGCTACAGCATCTAGCATGCCTAAACCCTCTTTCCATGGATGGCTCTTCCTGCCCTGCTTTGAAAGGACTGTTTCACCATAGTGATTAGCCCTGTTCTCTTCCCTTGGAGCCTGAAGTGAGAAAGACTCATCTTCCTGAGTTCAAACCTGACCTCAGACACTTACTAGCTGTGGGACCATGAACAAGTCACTCAACCTTGTTTGTCTTAGTTTCTCTTCTGTAAAATGTGAAGAAGGAAATGGCAAACTACTCTAGCATATTTGCCTAGAAAACCCCCAATGGAGTCACAAAGAATCAGACATGACTGAATAACAAAACAACATCAATTCCCCTTTGTACCTATAACCTTCTTCCAGGTAGGGCAAATTGCAGGCTCTAGCATGTCTTCTTCTTCAGCATGCCTAATGCAGGGGAGTGGTTTGAATTTAAAGACCTCATCTACTAAGACTTTCTTCTCATGCTTATAAATAAGATACCAGGATTACTGGTGAGGGTGTTATTGTCCAGTTTCTCTCTCTCTCCACTTTATCTTGACTCAAGGCTCCAGATACAACAGTGGGAATTGGAAAGGGTTGAGCATTAGCCCCTATAAGTTGGGATTAGGTTAGGCATATCTACTTATGCCTCTTGTTAAGGCATGGTTATGTTATCTGGACCACTGAAGGCAGGACACTACTGTTGTCAAGAATATGTTCACAACCTTGAAAGTTGCTCAGCCCTACTGATGATCTGTCTGACATCTCAGTGGGATTTTTTTCCTGCAATCATCACACTTTTCTCAGGGGTCTTCCTTTATCTATGATACTTCATTTATGATCAGTCTTCTAGACTGGCATACTCTCATCCCTAAAGTGTAGGCAATATAATTCCTCAAGTCCCTATGTTGATAGGATCATAAATTTAGAACTGGAAGAGGCCATTTACTCCAACCACCTCATTTGACAGATTAGGAAACTGAGTCCTTGAGGAATTAAGTGATTTGTCTGTGGTCTCACAGGTAATAAATATCAGAGACAGGATTTAAATCAAGGTCCTCATATCTCAAAACCTGTAGTCTTTTCTCTGCATCACACTGCCTCACTAAGTATTTTGAAACACTTCTATCAGCACTACCTCCAAATGGCCCAATGCAGCTCTAAGTTATTTGGACTCATTTATATGGGCATTAAAAAAGTACCTCCTCTGTTGTTTCAGCACTGTGTTTGTTATATTCCACTTTGTTGTTCAGTTGTGTTTGATTCTTCATGACTCTTTTTGGGGTTTTCTTGGCATAGATACTGGAGTAGTTTGCCATTCCCTTCTCCAGCTCATTTTAAATATGAAGAACTAAGGCAGAAGGGTTAAGTGACTTGGCCAGGGTCACACAGCTAGTAAGTGTCTGAGGCCATATTTGAATTCAGAAAGATGAGTCTCCCTGACTCCAGGTCTGATATTCTATCCACTAAGCCACCTAGCTGCCCTATATTTCACTTACCTAAAGATTATCTAGAATGACCTATAACTTTGAAGAGCTAACAGTTCTTTCTAGCAGCTTAGCATAGTGCCTGACACATAGTAGGTACTTAATAATGTTTATTGACTATTGACTGTAATAGAAGGATTCTCCACTTCCCACAGGCTAGACCCTCATTATTTTCTTATCAGAAAAACAACTTGTACTTCGGCTGTAACAACAGTGAGGTTCAGTTTTAAGTGGTAGTTTATGCTGACCAATGAAGGTCTAAGTGTTCTCTGCTCCCTTCTATTTAAAGATGAGCACCAAGACCCTTCAGAACTCAGGTGGGTGTGGGGTTACTGAAGCCAGCATGTGTTTAACTGCATCCTAAATGATCTCCACCCAATTTGACATATATACTCACTCAGTAGCCAAAAGTTGACCACTTTTTCCCTACTCTGCCCTTTTCTTTATCCTCTTACATGCCAGCCCCACCATTATCCAGGACAAGGAGAAAGGTAATGGAGCAAAAGATTAAGGAAGTGTGCTCATATCTCCTTGTTTTCTCAGTCAAATTACCTGGTCCATCAAGACCTTCAGTGCAATGACAGTATTTTACTCATTTCTCTCATGGTACATTACTGGTTTAAAGATGAAATGCTGAAATGCAGTCAGTATTCACAATCTAAAGGTTCTTTTTATATATAATATTTTTTATGGATTTGGAATCCTCTATTGTTTAAATGTCTGAAAACATAAAAGAATTTATATTTAGGTAAAGAAATTCCTACCTTTTCCATTAGTTGCCCTTATGACTTTTTTCACCAACTCTACAAATACTATGCAAGCTAGAAATTCAAATCTTAAATACTTGAAAGAATCTGATTGCTCTGGGTTTGGAATTTCCTCTACTGATGTAAATCACAGACCCTTCTTCACACAGAGTCTCAGGGAACCTCACTGAGCTGGGACAATAAGAGAAGTAGCTGAAGCAAGTTGTGACTAATTACCCTATCAGAGGCCACATTTGCCTGGGGTATTTAAAGAAAAAGTAGAATGAGTATCATTGCTAATAGATTATTGCTCTTGTTTGTCCTTCGTATTTGAAGAGAACCATGACATCAGGAAGATGATGCCATGACTTGCAAGTGAATTGAATTTAAGTGAGGGAGGGCTGTGCAAAGTCACCAGCCTCACTTTATCCTCTGGAACCATCTGAGTCCAGTGGCAAGATATAGATCAGGATGACAGGAGATGGCCCCAACTAGTAGATGGACTGACCATAAACCTGGTGTTCTTCAGCAGAATAAGTTTAACTTTGGAGAAAGGACCCCAAAGAAACAGACTTGGTGGGGAAAGGGCACAGATGTAGTAGATGTGCAAACTAGAGAATCACCTCTTTCTAAAAATGATCATTGTTGGCCCACTGGGATGCCAGATAAAAGGATTTTTAGAAACTGTATAGTATCTGTAGCTTCTCATGCTCTCTAGTCATTTGATGAAAAGTCATTCTGTTTGGTACATGCTCCAGAGTTAGAGGGTCATTTCACCAGAAGGACAACTCTGGAATGCCATAAGAATTCTAATACTATGAAAAAGGTATGAAATTCAACCCCATTCCTAAAAAAAAAAAAGTTTGAAATTCCTCTGTACCAGTTCCATTGACATCATATGAAGGATTCCCCTTCCCTCTGTCATTTTAAAAGGATTAGAGCAAGTTGTCCACACCTAATCATTTCACAGTATTCTCTCAAACCCATCCCTACAGTAGGGATGAAATATGAAGAACTAAGGCAGAAGTAAAATGAGTAAAATACTGTCATTGCACTGAAGGTCTTGATGGACCAGGTAATTTGACTGAGAAAACAAGGAGATATGAGCACACTTCCTTAATCTTTTGCTCCATTACCTTTCTCCTTGTCCTGGATAATGGTGGGGCTGGCATGTAAGAGGATAAAGAAAAGGGCAGAGTAGGGAAAAAGTGGTCAACTTTTGGCTACTGAGTGAGTATATATGTCAAATTGGGTGGAGATCATTTAGGATGCAGTTAAACACATGGCATTTGGAAGAGAAGAGACAAGGGCAGAGATAGGTGAGCATGGAATCTGTGCTTTTTTTCTCCATCACCATTTGGATAGGCCCTGGCAACCTTGCCGAGCCATGTTCTTTGGGGACCAGTACCTCCTACACTTACTTGTTTAGAGGAAAACTGTAACTCCCCAGTTACTGGGAGCTTCTAGGGTCCCAGATATCTTAGGTGGGACCTTGTGAGTGCTTGAAGGGAAGCAGTGAGGATATCATCCTGACTGGAACAAAAGAATCATGTTGAGAACATGAGTTTGGAAGGTACCAGAGGGTAGACAGCAGAAAGAAGGGATTGATTGACAGCATGAGCAGATGCTTTGGTTGAATTCAGTGGCTGTACAAATAGTCTGCTTTGGGCATTGTGTTGGCAGTGAATTGACTTGTGGGCAAGGTTCAAAGTGTTTAACCTGAGGACATGCCAGGTAAGAGAAGCATTAAAAACTGGGAACATCAGGTTTTGAGCTGTGCCTGACAAGTTGGATCTTGAAGTATTCCATGGCACTGAAATGCTTTTTTTCCATCAAAAGGCAGGAATTTGCATTTTCTCCCCATGCTAATTATATTCAACATGGTTTAAAAACATTTGGAAAAGGAGTAGTGTTTTTCAAGTGCTAGGTGAGTAATCCAACCTTATAACAGTGGGGCAGCTATGGTGGCCAAATTTCTTTTTTTTCTTCTATATTAAAACTTTGAAGTAGTTTTTATTTTTTTTGCACTGTTGCCAGAATTCTGATAATGCATCCATGTGAACAGTATTATTAGATTATGGTCTGCTACTTAGAGATCATGCTATTGTATAATACCTTGCTCACTTTTTACTATAGGTTCCAAAACAGGTTTAATTTGCAAATATACTGAAAAAATGGAAGTCCTGGTAAATGAAACCTTTAAAAGTTTTTATCTACTTCGGAATAAAAATTATATATTGATAAGACATTCTTATCTACACTCCCAGTGATCTCATCTACTCCCAATTATCACCTTTATGAAATGACTCTCAAAACTAGCCCTAATTTCTCTCCTGAATTTTATTACTGCATTTCTGGATGTCTCTATTTGAAGGTCCATTTAATCTCTTAAATTGACATATTCAAAATGGAACTTACCATCTTCTTCCCTGAACCATCCTCTTCTTAAAACTTGACTATTTTGTTGAGATCACTACCATTATTCCTATTACCAAGATTTGTAAGATCTCCCAAATTGATCTTGATCTATTCATCCAGTAACCTAATATAAGCTCTCATTTTCTTTACTTCAATTAGCACATAATTCATCTCCATGCTTTCAGTCTCTTCTTTCTCCAACTCATCCTTCAAGCCACTGTCAAAATAGTTTTCTACCATTAGATCTGATCTCATTACTCCACCATTAAACACTTTTAGTCATTTCAGATCATCCAAAGGTCTCTAATTGAAAAGAAAACTGTCTCAGAGTCAGAGAACCTGGGTTCAAATTCCAAATCAGATACTCACTACCCAAGTTAGTGAGTCACTTAATATTCCTGGGCCTCAGTTTCTTCATATGTAAAATGAAGGAATTGTTCTAGATGAACTCTGAGGTCAAACAATCAATTAATCAATCAACAAGTGATTTATTAAGCACCTACCATACATCAGACATTTTCAGGTCTAGACCTATGATCTTATCTTTCCAGGCTTAATTCACTTAATTCTACTTTGTGTACTCTACATGTCAGGAAAACTATTCCTGTAGCTCTTACCTGAAGCTAATATTTCATTGCCTGTTTCCATTCATTCACACAAACTTACCTACACCTAAACATTTTCCTTCCTCTTTCCTACTTTTCAGAATATTTATCTTCTTTCAAGGCTCAGCTCAGGTATATTTCATACATGATTCTGCCATTTGTTAGTTCTCTCTCTTTTCTCAAATTAACTTAGCAGTGTGCACATTGTATCCCTCCAGGAGAAGGTAATGAAAGCAGGGACTATTTAATGTCTGTCTTTGTATCTCTAGTGCCTAGCAGAGTTGTTTGTACATCCTATTGTCATGAATAAAATTCAGCAGAAGTATGCTGAGGTCTGTTTTCTCAGAACAAGATAATAGTTTATTAGCAGGGGCACTACCTATTAGTAAAGCAGATTAATGGATGCCTCAGTTTAAGCCAAACACCCCAAGATGAAAACTTGACTCATTTTTATAAGGTTAGAACAAAGAAAAGGGTGGGTGAGGAAATAATATAATTGGTTATAGGGTTGGTGACATCGTGGGGTTGAGGACAACATGATTGGCTACATCTGAGGCATGGGGAACAATATGGTTGGCTGGAAGTTGAGAATGAGGGGTTAGCAACAACCCCCTCCTTCCCTCCTGTGACTAAGAAAAGTTCACTGTTTGAATCCACCTGCAAGGTCAGAGATAGTGGCCCAGATTTCTTTGGACAGCAAGTTAGATATCCTTGAAAGATAGCTTGGTGGTATAAAGATACTAGACCAGACTCCCTGGAGTCCATCCACTTTTCTCAAGGATAGCAGATTTCCTTGAGGCAAGAACAGAACAGTGATTAGCAAGAGAACTAGATTTCTAAACTTAACTCATTACAGGAGAGCTGAATTTTTGAACTAAGTTCAGAGACAAAGAACCGTGACTTAGGCTGTTACAGGATAAAATCAATTAATTGTAAATAGGATCAATAAAATAGATACAGAATCAATTTAAACATCTAGGGAGTGATTAATAGAGAAACCAAAGAGGGGAAAGTCTATTATTTTAGGGGGTCACATATGGAGTGTCAACAACTTGTTGGTGACTCTTGTTTCCATCCCTGCTCTCACTTTTAGAGCAGAAAGGGATGTCTGTGGCATTCCAAGTTAGAATACAGAAAGCATTTCTCCACATAAACCTTGTCATAGGTGGTGGAGATTTAGCTGAAATACTGTTATATTATTAGTAGTATTCAGATTTCAGGTCCTTTAGGGTAAAATGTGTTTTTATGAGCTAGCCTGATAATACAGCTACCATTAATAAAGTTGTCTCTATGAGAAAATATATAATAAATTCCAAAAGACTACTGACAAACATTTGCAATATATTTATAGGTTGTGGGCTCTCTGTACTGATGGAAAATAACACAATTAACATACATTTATGCTTTCAGTTGTGTTCAACTCTTTGTGGCCCCATTTGGGGTTTTATTGGTCAAGATACTGAAATGGTTTGCCATTTCCTTCTCCAGCTCATTTTACAGATGAGAAAGACGAGGCAAACAGGGTTAAATTACTTGCCCAGGGTCATATAGCTAATATGAGGCCAGATTTGAACTGAGGTCCTCCTGACTTCAGGACTGGTGCTCTATCCACTTTGCAACCTAGCTGTCCCTGAACTGATCTTTTTTTGGAGGGAGGGAGACAACTGTCAATTCTGAGGAGAGTATCACTGAAAATATTCTGTCAAGTGCTTTGGGAGTAGTTGACCAGTCCAGTTTAGATGGAACTTCAATTGGGTATTAGGTAGCCATTAAGACTATGGAGACTTCCAAGTTTCCTAGGAAGACTAAATTTTTTTGGCTTAGTTGATTTTAAAACCTGTGACATATTTCTAACCTGTTATAAAATAATTTAAAAAAATACATTATGTCCTAATAAAAACAGCTCACATATATACTACACCTAAATGTTTACTAATGCTTTTTCTCACAACAATCCTATGAGGTCAGTAGTGTATTATTAAGGCCTCACTTTCCAGATAAGAAACTGTGGTTATACAGCTAGTGAATGTCAGGCTCAGGTTTTGGACTGGGGTCTTCTGTTTCTCTAAGTCTCTAAGTCAAGCATAACTCTCATGTTTGTCACTTTGATTGTTATTATTTTTTAATTATTGAAGGATACTAGAATGTCAGGTCTCTATTTCTTTTTAATTGTCTCATCATTCTCTAAAAATGACTACTAATTTAAAGTAGTCTCACTTTGCATTTTTATTAACAGAAATACTTCTGTCTTACATTGATGAAAAACAGGAACAAAAAACTGGCAGGTGGTACTTTCCTCTTCATAAATTCACCAGACCTGAAATGTACTAACATTTTCCTTCTCCTCTCATATCCAAGTCGTGTTCATTCTTGAACACCCAGCTCACACAACACTTGATCTACAAGCTTTTTTTTTTTTTACTACCTCAGCTGGGAGCAATCTCGCCTACCTATAATCTCCAATAATAGTCTGAATGTCTATACAATTTCTTTGATAATTAATTATCCATCACCTTACCTTATGACTTCTCTTGTCCTAACTGTTATTGGAAAAAAATTTATTGTTTTAAAACTTTTCTCATGTTTCTGTCTAGTCTCCCTAGTATAACTCTTACCTCTTTTAGGTCAGGGATCACGTCTTACATTTCTTTTCATTTGGTGCAGCACCTCACTGATTGCCTTGCATACAGTAGGTGCTCAATAATTCAATAATTATCTGATGTTTGCAAGTTTTGCCATACACTTTATATGTTACTTATATATTTATATGTTATTTATATATTTGATCCTCTCAACAACCTGTAAGGTGGGTATTGCTATAGGTAGGAGGGGTTAAATGATTTGCCTGAGGTCACACAAGCAGAAGTATGTTCTGAGGGAGAGGAGAAAATGAACTCAGATCTTCCGGAATCCAAGGCTACTATAGCCACTACAGCTCTGGAGGGCTCTGTAGACACTATGTAACACAGCTCCTTATCTTCTTGGTTTTGTTTATTTTCAAGTAGATGAAAGAAATGAAGAGGAAGAAAGTTTCTTACACTATTTTCCTGTTGGTTTATCTGACATCCCAGATGCACATCTGCTATAAACACATCTGTTTGGCTCTTCATTAATCTGCCATTTAGAAGATTTTAGAAAATGTCAGCTGGGGAAAAGAAATAGAAACTTAGAAGGAATATGAAAGGGAAAAAGTATCTATTTTTGAAGTAGCTGGGGTCAACTTGAAATAAAAATGAATATTTAAATGAATATACCAACAGAAAGCTAGTGGAGAGTAAATGACATTTAACATCTTAAATAGTGCTTATCATATTCCCAATTTTAAATACAAAAACAATTTAAATCTTACATGAAATATAATAATTTTGGTTTGAACCTGTGCTTTTATCAGAATTGGGAACTGTTGAAATAGAATGTCTTCTACCAATGGAGATCATCTCTTCATCTGTCACTTTTAGTCTTAGAGACTTATCTGGGGGATACTAGGAGATTAAGTGACTTTTTATTCCTTGACTTCAAAGGACCCAGGACTTATTTTGTCCTTGTGAGGTCTTCTGTTACATGACATGGTAGACTGCTTCATGAGCTATGTGGCTGAAATAGTTCATTGCATGGTAGCAAAACTTCAGCTGGCAAGACTCTCCGAAATGATCCAGGGTAAAGTTGCATTCATTTTGTGCTAATTCTGTATTTACTTGTCCATGTATACCTTGTTTCTGCCTTGTAGAAGGTAAGTTCCTTGAGGTTAAGAACTATTTAATTCTTATCTTCATATACCTAGTGCCCAGCACAATGCCCACCATTGACAACATCTTTAATAAAGGCTCATTGAACTGTTTTGAGTTAAATATGATAGAAACTTATGGTATTAAGTGGACTGGTACTTAGTTCAATATAAGCCACTAATACAATGTGACAGTAAAATGAAGTAATGTAATCTTAGTCTATACTAATAGAAGCTTAAAAACCTGAGAAAGGAAGACAAGAGTCCTACTGTCCTTTACTCACATCAGATGACATAGAGAACCAGAGGATTATGAATTTTGAGCAGGAAGGAACTTTAGAGTTCATCTACTCCAATGTTATCAAAATAAGTTAGAAACATAGGTCACTAATCCATAAGGATCTCTGTGGGCCACATATTCAATTACTTTTAAAATGTAATGTTAACTATGTTTTATTGTCTTTTTGTTTATTTTGTTAAATATTTCCCAATTGCATTTTAATCTGGTTTGTACAGCACTCAGGAGCGTTGTAGCTGCACCTGGCCTGAGTGTTTGACACCTCTGATCTGATCCAATGTCCTCATTTTACAGAGGAGGAAACTGAGGTCCAAAGACATTAAGGAGCTTCTCTAAGGTCACACAAGTAGAGTTAAAAGTGTCAAATTCTGGATTTGAACTCAAGTGCTCTGACTCTTTTCACTGTACTATAATATAAGGTATTAGAGTTAATTATGACAAAGTGCATGAAGCACTCCAATTATGGAGCACATCTATTATTTATTTTTTAAATGATATTTCATTTTTCCCAATTACATGTAAATTTTTTTAACATTTATTTTTTTAAAAAAAATTTGAGTTCCAAATTCTCCCTCCCCTTTTCTCTCCCTCTCTGCTCCCTGAGATGGGAAGCAATTTGATATAGGTTATACATGTACAATCATGTAAAACATAATTTATGGAGCACATCTAGAGGATATTCCTCATCTGTAAAATGGGGAAACTAAGAGGGTCTCAATGTGTGGTCTGGGAACCCCTGGGAGTCTTAAGATCCTTTCTGAAGGTCCACAAGGTAAAACTAATTCCATAGTCATACTGAGATGTTGGAATTTCTGTTACAGTAAGTCACTTCAACAAAAGCTCTTTGGGAAATGATAATTTTTAAATGTAAAGGGGTGCTGAGACCAAAATTTTGAGAACCATTGTTCTGATAGATGTTTCCTTCTAGATTTAACAGTCTTTGAATCTATCAACCATGTTATATGAGGAAGATTAGTTGGAGAAACTAGGGATGTTTATAGTGAAGAGAAGACTTATGGGGACAGGGGAGTCATGATAACTATCCTATAATGCACTAGAAGATTGCAATATATGAGAAGGAGTTGGTTTGTTCTAATGGATCCCAGAAGGCAGAACTAGTACCAATAGGTGGACATTTGTGGGGATTGGATTTCAGTTCAATATAAGGAAGAACTTGCTAACCATTGTAAACTGTCCAGAAATGGAATGAACTACCTTGGAGAGCAGGAACTCAATGACCATTTGTTAAGAATACTGTAGAATTCATTCATTGTTTGGGTACTGGTTAGACTAGATGACTTCAGAAAGCTCTTCCAACTCTGACATGTCTTTGTATTTGCCCCACACTGAGTACAATAACTTTTCACAAAGTAATCATTCAATGGATATCTGGTTACTGATTGATGCCAATTTAAAACAAATTAGGGCTTATTAGGAAGGTTAGCTAACACAATGAGTTTAGAATCTGGGTTTTATAGACAACTTGCTTTATTTGCAGAAAGGATAATATTCAGTAGTATTTTTCATGAACACAGTAAGGTAAAACATCTGCTTTTTGGTCTTTGGTGTTATTTTTTTTACATTTTTACAGGCTTGAAAAATAGTTATGCACCATAAATACCCTTGTATGACTCATTTACTTAGCTGAACAGCTGCCTACTCATTAGCCAAATATTTTTCATTTTAAGTCACACAGTTAAATGAATCTTGTCTCTTCTCTACTTCCATCCCCCAGTGGGCAGGAAAATGATGTACAGGTATTTTCTTGCAGAGCTGAAGTGGTATAGACCTCCTTTTGAGCTGTGGGAGGAGATGGCATCTCAACCCCATGACAGGGTGAATTTAGAAAAATAGTTTTTCATGAACTAGCTTTGAATTAAGACCAGCTATTTGCAAAATATAGCAAAGATAGAATCAATGCATGTAATATGTCTCCAAACTTATTTCTCATTGCTTCCCAAACTACAGCTTAGATGTAATCATCTGGTGAGATGATTTTTTCACCATTTTCAGCACACACCAACCTCATTTCTGCCACTGTGCTTTTCCCCTGTACCTCTATTTCTTTCTCTTTACATCATCTCAAACTTAGAATGTTTGCCTTCCTCCTGGCCAGTCCCCACCCATACTCAAAGTCTTCTTGCAAGAAGTTTTCTCTGACTACTCTTGCCCATGCTTGATCCCTCTTTTCTAAGAACATTATACTTACTGTCACTGTCACAGTTCAGCACTGCCCTACTTATGTGATTTAGCCTTCCCCCACTGAAATGCTGTCAGATTCCTCATTAAAACATGGAGGTAAACTATGTTACTGAAGGCTTTTCCAGCAAATCACAGACTCTGGCAAATCCTACCAAAATGGAAAGGTTTCAAGACTGTGTGTCTGCCTTCTGAAGTATAGCTTGGCTAATTTCAAAGAGGCTAAGCACCAGAAGTTTAGTTACCTCATGAGAGACTGTTTTCATGACCACAATTTATGAAACAGTCATGGAGGGGTTGTATTAATGCAGAGTGGGGAAGAGATACCACACTGTTAAAATAAACCATGGGTCTTTGGAAGTCAAATATTAAAAAAAGAGGTATAAGTCTTGCTTCTCAACTATGCTGTGATAATAACTAATTTTTAAAACATGTTTTAAGAATCATAAAAATATTCCTTAAACACCACCCTGTGAAGTAGGTGGTACAAATGATTTCATCTTCATTTTACAGAAGAAGAAACAGGCCCTTAAAGATTAATTGACTTGCCCAGGGTTACAGTCAGTATAGATATGAGACACAGGCTTTTCTAACCTCAAGTCCAATGAACTTCCCACAATATCAAGGCGCCTCTCAAGCTCCCTTTAAAATCCATGAAGACAAGGATGTATTTTATGTTTCTCCTTCAAAATGCCTACCATAGTTATAGTCATAGAGTTACTAGACTGTAACAATCTCATGTAGAAATTGTGTGTTTTTAAAATTTTCTACCTTGTCCAGCCCCCAGCACAAGGTTCTGCACAGATTTTTAACAAAAATTGATTAAATTGAACAGTAGGCAGAAAATAAACACTTGTTTGGCTGATATGACCATTTGTATGAGTATGTCTGGTCATGTGAGGGGGTGGTTATACATAGTTTAATGCCTGGGACTTATATATACTTTAAAAGTTTACATGTTTTGCTTCTGAATGCCCTTTCAGTGAGCAGAATGGTGATTATGATTTACTAAGTGATAATGATGGATATCCCATAGAATGCTGCTTCTAACTAATCAAACTCCTCTATCCATCACTATCTGATAAAATTTGGTTTTGAAGCTAGGGTCCATTTCAGAATATGAGAGAGTTCTCTGCTCCTAGGTCCATATTATTTCCATCACTATCTCTTAACTGCTTGTTGATGAACTATGCTACATTTTAGGAGCTACTGGATCACAACATCAAACCCATAAAATGTGCTTTAACACAAAGGCATAGTACTAGATGACATGTAGTCCAGATGGCTCAATAGCTCATTTCCTGTAATTATTAGATTTCACTTTTCTCCCTGGTATCTTCTACTGGCTTTGAATCACACAGAGTAAAACAATCATCTGTAATTTCCACTCCAGATAGCTATGGTTCAGTTGCTTGAATTGACCAGAGTTGTTTAAACTTAACAATAGTTCTTTATTACAATCTCATTCATTACCATGAACGGTCTGTCCTGATTCTTCTCTCTTTTCCAAATGAGGTTGCTGGCTATTATCTTTTTTTTTTTTTAAAGAAAGTGAAAATTATCATTCCTTCCTTCCTTCAAAAGAAAACAAATGCTTAAAACTTTCTTGTAAAAGCCATCAGAAGAACTTTGAGGAAAGAATGCTAGAGACAAAACAGTGACACGGCTACTTCAGAGCTGTTGTCTAAAATTTTCAGGAGTCTTTCACTTAGATACAAAGTTCTCTTCCTGAGAAACCTCCCTAAGCCATGTGAAATAAGGTCACAAAGGTAGGTTGATGCCAAGTTTGGAGGGTTTTGAATACCATTCAAAGGATTCTAAACTTTACCCTACAGACAATGGGGTGCCAATGATGTTTTCTAAGGTGTAGAATAATATATTTAGAGCTATGAATTAGGAAAATGAATCTGGTAATACTGTCTACAGTGGAAGTAAGGGGTAATCAATTTGATGGAGGACACCATAGGAAGCTATTGCAATAGTCTAAGCAAGAAGCAATGAGGACTTCAATCAAGATTTGAATTGCAGCTATTCTACTTAATATCTGTGAAACCTTTGGTAATTAACTTTTCTTCTCTAGGTCTCTGTTTTCTCACTGGTAAAACAAGAGGATTGGACTAGAGGAACTCTAAAGTTCCTTCAATCTGTAAATCTTATGATCGTAAGATAAAAAGTTAAAGAGGACTCATTAATGATAATTTAGAGCTAAAATTCTTAGAATTTGTTGTCAACTGGATTTAAAGGAAGAGCCAAAGGCAGAATTGAAAAATGATTTCAAGATTTTGAGCTGGGGTGTTGGCAATAATGGCAGTACCATTAACAAAAATAGGCAAGTCAGAAAGATGAGAACATTCTTGGAGAAAGATGATGATTATCTGGGCTTTTAAATTTGTGTCTGAATGGCAGGAAAGAGTTCAGGGCTAGTGAATGATACAGACTGAAAAGTTATCTGCATAGAGGCAATGGTTGAACCTGTGGTGGTGGATGAGGTCACAGAAGAGAGAGGTAGAAAAAAAGAGAAAGGACCAAGACTGAAGTCTGTGGAAATATATTCATGCAGTTGGCAAGAGGATGAAGAGAAATAAATAAAAGAGACAGTGGTCAGAGAAATGATTAAACAAAGAGGAGAAGCAGAAACTATAGTGTCACAGGCTCAAGGGAGGAGTGAATACCAGGAAGAAGAACATGATCAATACCGTAAAATGCTGCAGTGAAGTTAGAGAGGAGAATGACAAGCTTTTGGCTTCAGCAATCTGAAGACGATTGGCAATGCTAGAGAGCAGTTTTGGTAGACTGATGAGGAGAGGGTATGAGGAGTGAGTGAGTGGTGAAAAAGTGGAAGCACTAAATGTGTATTTGTTGTTGTATCAGTCATGTGTGACTCTTTGTGACACCATTTGGGGTTTTCTTGGCAAAGACACTAGACTGGTTTGCCATTCCCTTCCCCAGCTCTTTTTACAGATAAGGAAACTGAGGCACACAGGTTTAAGTGACTTGCTCAGGGTCACACAACTAGTGTCTGAGGTCAGATTTGAACTCAAATCTTTCTGTCTCTAGGCCTAGAACTTTATCTACTTCATTATCTAGCTGCACCAAATACAGATTACTTTTTCTAAAAGTTTGGAGACAGATATCATGATAGATGGAGAGAGGTAGCAGGGTTATGGAAACTTTTTTTTAAGTAGAGTAGACCTGAGAATAATTGTATACAGTGGGGAAGGAGCCAGAAGAAAGAGAGAGAGTGGAGATACATGAGAGAAATACAGTGATTAATGGAATTATGGATCAATGTCCCATGTAGTCACAGGCCCAGGCGCAGGCACAAGCTTAGCTTTGAAAAGAGAAGCCACGTTTTCCTTGGAGACTAAAGAGAAGGACAGGAGGGAACATTAAATGACAAAAAAGTTTCAAGATAAGGAGTTGGGGATTTGATCTGTACAATTTAAAAGGCTATTTGTGAGACTTGATTATTTATTGGATATTTATTGCCTAAGCTTATTATCAATGTTTAAATTTCTTCAGATGTATGGAATTTAAAGCAAGATATTTCTTAAATGAACTTTTTTTTGGGAATTAAATGAGAAAAGTCAATCAGTTTTTCATAATCATAAAGTGAGTGATCCCACTACCCAGGAGATCAAATACAGAAAGAGAAGTCTCATATATATATATATCTATATATATACAATATCTCACAATATTCAAATCAGTATTTTTATGGTAGAAAAGAAATAGGAACAAAGTAGATTAATTAATCAATGGCTAAACACATTATGGTAATATGAATGTAATGGAATAATATAGTGATATAAGAAATGACAAATACGAGGAGTTCAGAGAAATGTGAGAAAACTTATGGAATGATGCAGAAGAAGCAAGCATAACCTAGAGAACAACACATCCAATTATTACAATAATGTAAAAACAAGCAAACCCCCGAACTCAACAACATTAAAAGGTAACCAAACTCAGATTCATTCCCAATTCTAGTCTCAGAAAGGACACCACAAAACACATTTTTCTCTTCTCAAAATGTGGGGGATGATGTTGGCAAAATGTTGCAAACAGTGTTAGATATGGTCCTTTTATTGTCAGTTGTGTTTGTTTTTTTAATAAGGGAGGATCCAAAAGTGGGAGGAGGGAAGAGGGAATTTATCAGGAAATGACTATGGCATAAAAAAAGCATCATTAAAACTTAAAAAATGCATGAGTATTTAATGGACTATGTATAATGAGACTGTCTTTATATTAGTTCAATTACAGACTTGTGGACATATGTTCACAGACTTATCTGGCTTCACTTTAACTCTTGTACTATGACTAGAGCCTGCTGTGACTAGAAGAACAGAAGAGGGATTATTTTTTATTCCCCCTATGCCCTAGAAAACAATTCTAGAAAATAGACATATGTCAAATTGTTGTGCTCTTACAGGTTAATTTTAACTAGGTCTATTCTTAAGATCTTATCTAGTGGTAGCAGTGTTAGAATTGGTCTGGTGCCTGTACATTTTCTGAACAAAAACATTTCCACTATTGCTTTAAAATGGTGATGCAAAAATCTGCTGAAGAGACCAAAGGGAACCTTCCTCATAACTCTTAACGAAAGGTATTCTTCCTTTTAAGTGGGCTTATTGAAATGAGAATTATTTATTTCATAGGTATCTGAGTCCACAATTGTAAAAGAGGTAAAGTTTGTTTTTCTAATTTCTGTTTCTGACCAAGAGATGTAGAGAAAGGACAAAGAGTATTGGACTTTAATAATTAGCAGTATCCCAGTTTTCTGTCCTCTCCTGCCCTAATAGCACTACTCCTCATTCTGGACACCCCTTTCCTAACTTTCTACCAGAATCCCAGGGTGTGAGTTATGAAATTCCCTGGGGAAATCTGCATTTTAATTCAGCTAAAAGTTTTTTTTTTAAAGAAGTAATTAATGGTAGTATAATTTCTTTTTTTTTAAACTTCCTTTCTATTTATTTGCTTAAATTTATGGAATAAAACAAGCATTTCCATAACATGGTATAATAAAAAAAGACAATTGTACATGAAACTGCAAATCTACCATGCACAACTTACTATTCCTTTCAAATATACAACAAAATTATGCCTCTCCCCCCACCTTAGAGATGGCTACCATTAGACACAAATAGGTATACATACACACACACATAAAATTATTCTATACATACTTCTATTTCATATGTCCTTCATTTAGGAGAATTTCAGGCATCAGTCAATAGTGGGTGTGGGGAGGAGTATCTACAGTTTAGTGGTCTTTCCTGGATGCTCTTGAAATCAGACTCTTATAAGGCTATTCTGACTAGCAGAAAGAAGTGGCTTTCTCTTCAAAGTATGTACAAAGAGCACTGTTGGAGAGTCACAAAAATGGGTCCTAGCTGGCTCTACACATACTTTTATCTCCCAGACAAGGCTATGCCTGTTTGGAGCTGAGGATATGTAAGGAAACCATTTAATAAATGTTTTATATTTTATCTTTGTTTTGCTGTAAGTTGGAATAATTCTTTTGTCCAACATATATCATAGTATGTGGCACATAGGAAATGCTTAATAAATGCTAGTTGACTTGACTTGTTGACTTGACTTTTTATGGCTGAAACAAAGTTCACAACTGAGTGACCCTCCACCTCTCTGCCTCTTCCACACAGGGAGATAAAGATTCATGAGAAAATTTTCAGTGTAGGCACCAATTTTACTTTATCTTTCTCTCCTAATATGTTTTCTCCTATGGCATAAGGACTAAACCTGATATTTCACTGATATAGGGAACTCTCAGCATGGTATCTGCATCTCAGAGTCTTTGAGAGTTTCCTGGGGTACACTGTGATATTAAGTGACTTTTTCAGGGTCATAGAGCTTGTATGTGTCTGAAGCAGGACTTGAACCCAGATCTTCCTGGCTCCAAAGTCAGTTCTACTATGTCACAGTTGCCTACCCCATAGGCCAGAAAAATATCCTTCCTCTGACTCATTTTTTCGTTGCCAAATATAAAGAGATTTAAGAGACTCAGGCTCTTATGCCACGAAGCCCTCATGATGTGTTTACTCCTCAAAGTGCTTGAGCTAATTAATTATTTCCTTAACAGAGAAAAATCTGGCTTTAAAAAGTTCCTTCAGACATATCTTTTTACTTTTGATGATATCCTCCCTTATGCTTTTAAATTTTTCTGGGAAACAAAAAAGAAATTTAATTGGATACTCAACTTGATATGCCAATTACCATTCATTCATTCAGTCAGTCACTCTGGCAACAAATATTTGTTAAATGCTTTCTGTGAGTATTACTCTGCAACAGGCATAGGGAGAGAGAAAAGATTTCAACAAGGCAAGTCCCTGAACTCATGGACTTTGTAATATTGGAAAGTGATGAGGCAGAAACAAAGATACATAATATTTAAAGGTGCATTAGAGACGTGTGAAACAAGGAGACCTACCAGATCTGAGGAGAGATCATTACCATCAGAGAGGAACAGGGATGACCATGTAGGGTAGGGAGATTCTTAAAGGCTGGGCAGGACTTCACTGGATGAATAGAGAAAGTTGAGACCTACAGGGGGCCATGTGCAAAGACAAGAAATTCTGAAAACAAATGACCCATCTGGGCATAGAGAGTAATCCAGTTTGGTTGGAACAGATAGCACAAAGAAGAAAGTGATATGAGACAAAAGGTAAGATGGTACCAAATTGTAGAGATCCTTGAGTTTCAGGTGAAGAAGTCTGAACTTTAATTTGCAGCAAAACAATAGGGAGGCACTGGAGATTTTTGAGCAGATAAATGGCATGATTAGATCCACACATAAAGAAGTATAAACTTCCAGCAGGGGTGGGTGTGGGTAGGAGAGAAGGCAGCAGTGGGAACATTTATTGAAAAGGCTTTTTCAATAGTTAAGCCTATAACAAGGTGCTATGGGGGGCTTGCACTGAAGCAGTGGCAGTGAGAGTTCAGAGAGAGGAGGAATTCAAGAAATGTTATAGAGATGGAATCAACAAAAATTAACTGTAATTGAAAGAATTTTAATAGCTTATGTGATTCTGCTGTTCTGCAAAGAGTTCTTGTTTGGACCTCACTGGCACAGACCTCTCATTATCTGGGAGTTAGAGAACCTAGGAATGTTTCGTTTCTCACACAAAGTCATTGGAAATTGACTCAGAAGGCTATGTTTGTTGACCTGACTGTCAGATGTTACCTGACTGGCTATTGTGATACTGATTTTTTTAAGCCACATGGAGATCCTCAAAGACAATTTACCAAATTGTGAAGGGATTGTCATCTTCAAAGGTGGAGGAGTATCCATGCAGAAAAGCCTAAAACTTTAAATTATTTCAATATATTAGTTCCTCCTCAGGATTCAGAGATACTTGGGAAGAAGAACAGACAAACACATAGAAAAAGTATGGCTATAAAACTGGGTCCTAACACAGATCCCTGAAGGGGAAATACTTTCACATGCTTTCTAGTGAAATCAAAATCAGTCAGTGAACATTTATTATTGAGATTAAGATATTTGGGGCATATAAGATATTAGGTTAGTGGAGATATTCAGTTCTGAAACACACAAAGAAGTATCCATTTCTATTTTATAATGTTGTTACATCAAAATAATTCTTCACAAAATTTAGGTAGTATTTTAAAATAAAAAAGTTCCTCATCTTTCCTACTGACTTCCCTGGCATCCTGCAAGTCCCAACTACAATCTTACCTTCTATGGGAAGTCTTTCCCAACCCCTCTTAATTCTAGTGACTTCTTCTCAATCATTTCCTATTTATCCTATACATATAACTTGTTTGTATATATTTGTTTGCTTGTTGTATCCCCAATTAGATTATGAGCTCCTTGTGGGCAAGGAGTGTTTTTTGCCTGTTTTTGTATCCCCACCACTGAGGCCAGTACCTAGCACACAGAAGGTGCTCAATAAATATTTATTGTCTGACTTCTGCAACAAATATGATAAAAATGTGTCAAATGCAACTACAATTTGTAGTTTCAAACCTCTAACTTTCTGAAGACAGGGCATGAAAAGTGAATACTTGAACATTCACTGCATGCTTTAAAAAACAATTCATTGGAATATAGCAAATGTGGCAATTCTGTCAATCTGGAATTTGAGAATTCCATTTACTAGCATTTATTAAGTATTTGCAGACTTAGTGATGAGCAGTTTCTCAGTCTAGATTCCCTGAAAGGCAAGAAAGAATCTCATTCATTGAAATGAAATACTATTGTTCCATAAGAAATGATGTACAGGCAGACCAGAAAAACCTGGAAAGACTTACATGAACTCACGCTGAGTGAAGTGGGCAGAACCAGGAGAACATTGTACACGGTAACAGCAACATTATGCAATGACCAACTTCATTAGACTTCATTAGACTCTTCTCAGCAATGGAACGATCTAAGACAATTCCAAAAGACTCTGATGGAAAATGCTATCCACATCCAGAGAAAGAACTGTGGAATCTGAGTGCAGATCAAAGCATACTATTCTCTCTCTCTCTCTCTCTGTTTCTTCTTTCTCATGGTTTTTTCCTTTGGTTCCCATTCTTCTTTACAACATAACTAATGTGGAAATATGTTTAATATGATTGTACATGTATAGCCTATATCAGATTGCATGCCATCTTAGGGAGGGGAAGAAAATTTAGAACTCAAAATCTAACAGAAGTGAATATTGAAAACTAAAAATAAATAATTAAAAAAAGAATCTCATTCATCAGCAGGTGCATATGACTATAAGTTAAATAAAGTGAGTAGCTAAACTGAAATGAAAAGATTTAGTAGCACGCTAATAAAGAGACTACTTACGGGGGCTTAGGGAGAAGAAGAGAAAAAGGGAGCTTTAGGATCCTAGGATACAGATTTGACTTAAATAGATTTTTTTAAGACATGCTTAAAGTACACAGCAAATCAGTAGCAATTTGTGGCATTTGAATGAACCAATGGGATACAATCTCACCCTGCAGGAAAGCTGGTCTGGGAAGTCTGTAATTGTGTATTGTGTGGAGCCCTTTGAAGCTAAAGACAGTTGAGTGCAGCAGGGTTTTGTGTACTTAGCCTGAGCTGGATGAGACAGTTATTCAGTCTACTGAGGAAGGGGGTTGGGAGTGGGGATGCAGTGGTGATTATTCTGTCAGTTTGTTTGTTTGTTTGTTTGTTTAAAGTTAATCTGCAACAGAATGGGGCATATAATTCAGTCAAACAGGACATTTCAATAGACAAAGTTGTCATTCCTCTACATAAGCAAAGAACTATTCTTAGCAGAACACAGAGAAAGATGTAGTCTCTAGTGTCAGGAAGTTTAGATCCTTAAAAAAAAGTCTGGATGAGCATATGACTTTCTTTACAAATCAACAGCAAGCTGCAAAAGTCTTTTGATGTTTTTAATTGTCCTTAGTCTATTCCATTTTTATTCCTATATGGTGGAAGTTAGGATTAAGAGTAAATTTTTTCAATACTTACTTGCTTCTGCATTTCAAGTATCAGTGACTTATTTTGTGTAGTTGCTCCCTCTACTGACATAGACTGCAACCGCACTTTTCTCCTTAAGGTAGCAGACACTAAGCTGTGTGTGTGGCTGAAAAAAATCGTTACCCAGTCATCAGCCTGCTGTTAATGAACAACTCCATGTACAACTAGGCTGGTCCTTTGCTGACAGACAGAAAGTCTATTGCTGGGTCCCTTCTCGTAAAGCTTTTCAGGGTGATTAAATCTGCCAGATCTTGTGCTCCTTTGGAGCACTGTGATCTGTGAGAATCTAGGGTTTCCTTCAGGCTGGAATGAGTGAAAGTGACTTCATTAGAAGTACTTAAAAACTGGGGAATATTATAATTTTGGAAGTGCTCAATGAAAGCTGAACTGAATGGAATGGAAGAGACAGAGAATGCAGGGGATAGAAAGGGTAACAAGGAAGAAGAAAATTTGAGTTAGGGAAAAGGAAGAGAAATAGGAAGGGGAAGAAAGAATGAAGGTAAGAAGAAGAAATAAAAGTCACTCAAATCCTGCAGGAGGGATTTTGAGCCTCTCATTCTGTGCAAATGAAGATAAGAATATTATATAGCTAAAGTCTGCAAAGCATTTACATTTGTTAATCCTATTTGATTCTCATAACAACCCTAGGAGGCAGATAGGTACTATTATTGTCCCTATTTTACAAATGTGGAAACTGAAGATCAATGATGTTAAATTGACACATTAAGGGTCACAACACTAGGATGATGTGTTACTCTAATGTAAATTCCTTTAGCTTTGGCATTTTCTCCTATTTCACCATTACTTTTTTGTCAGGAAAGGTAACGGAAAGGCACCCCTTCAGCCTTAATCCTGTGGCAGGGCTGTAAAGCATATGCAAATGAAAAAATAATTAAGAGTACTTCCTACCCAAGTTAATTATAAAGGGCATATGAAGGAAGACATTATCAGCATCCAGAGAAAGAACTGTTAAATAGAAGTATGAATAGAATAATTTTACATATATATACACACACATATATAGACATACATACATATACACACATACACACACCCCTATTTGTGTCTAAGGGTAGCCATCTCTGGAGGGGGGAGGAAGGGAAGAAAAAAAAAGAAATTTATCTGATATTTTTGTTTATATCTGAATGGCATATCAAGTTGTTACAGCAGATTTGCAGTTTTATGTACAATCATCTTTTTTATTATAATATGTTATCGAAAAGCTTTTTATTTTATAAATTAAAAAAAAAAGATTACTTCCTGCTCATGGCAAGAGAAACTGTGGAACATGAGTCCTGGGAATATTTAACTGGGGAAAATGGGTATAATCCCCATAAGGTTTTGAGGTAGAGAAGAGAAGATTTAGGCAAGGGGGAGTGGCTGGTGGCAAAGAATAGCCTCTTGGTCTCTAATGGTTCTTCTGAGACTGCCCCTTCTCAATACCCCTCTCCCCAAAAGGTCTTTCTATCTGCTTATTATGATTTGAAACTCCTTTAACAAATAATTCCATTGCATAATTAGAGATAAAAGGCTTAAAAGTACAAAGACTTAAAAGAGTTAATTAACATGGTGGTGAAAATGAGTTCAATCAAATTAGAAATGGTAATAATGTGTCCATTCCTGTTCTGAGAGTGAGAAGGGGCTAAAAGGTTAGAAGCCAATGTATGTCTGAAAGGAGGAGTGGTGGGCATGGGGAGGCTTCAGAGATGGAAGACAAACTTTAACAACTTCATAATGTTGCAAAGAGGTTGTTTTGGTTACCTTTTTGCTAGGTGGACAAAGAGAAATTTTTGGGAGGAAATAGTTCCCATTCTGCATGGCTATACATGCTTGTACCTTATCTGGAGTTATAATAAGCAGAAGGGTGCCAGCTGTTTGAAACTGTGTTTTGTTATCTGATAGAGAAAGGAAAGGCATAGAGGAGGGAGGCAGGGAGAATGTGACTAGAGACTTCACAAATCTTAGAATTTTGAGCTGAAAAAGACCTTGGGACCATCTCCCATTTTATAGATGAGGAAACAAAGGCCTAGAAATATCAAGTGACTGTCAAGGTCACAGAGGCAGCAAATGCTGTGCACATCAACAGCATTCTCTAGGTAAATTAGGTCCAGTGAAAGACACCCCATGTCCTCCAGGGAGCTGCTTTTTTCAGATCTGTATCTTCTGTTGTTAAGTAATTTCTGTGGCATCCAACCCATTTGGGGTTTTCTTGGCAAAGATCCTGGAGTGGTTTGCCATTTCCTTCTCCAGCTCACTTCATAGATGAGGAACTAAAGCAAATACGGTGAAGTGACTTGCCCAGGGTCACACAGCTACTAAGTGTCTGAGGCCAGATTTCAGCTCAGGAAGATGAGTCTTCCTAACTCCAGGCCTGGTGCTCTGTGCACTATGCCATGCAGCTGCCCAAGATCTGTATCTTAGCTGTACTATGTTGGGTTCATAAAGACGCTGAATGACTTTTCCCATGATTAGAGTTCCGCCTCAATCATCAATGATATTTTACATTGTTAAACTACTAGAGTTTTACCTACTTAATTCAGAATTTCTTCTTTAATCAAAGCAGTTTTTCAGGAATTCCAAAATGGCAAACCTTAGTCATCATTTGTTTGCTGCATTCTTTTCTCTTTCAATCTTTTCTCTCCCTCTTCCTGGTTACCCAAAGAGCTCAGGATGCTAAAGAACAGAGACTTGTTGGGCCAGCATGGGAGAGTTTGCAAACATCTCCCAATTGGGGCTTATCCCTTCCTTTTTCTCTTTTCTTTCTCCCTTTCTTCTCCTTTCCCTCAGCCCCTCCTGCTTTCCTAATTCATACATTCACTTAGATGTTGACATTATTCAAACCATGTGAGTCAGTATTTTGTCTTTAGCTATGGTGTAAATCTAAATCAGATGGATCACCAAACTCATCAGTTTATAATACAGCATAGAAAGCTTTACTAAAAACCATAGCCAACTTTGAGGGGAAGACCTTAAAAACAAAGAGGAAAATTATATATTCAGGGACAGCTAGGTGGTGCAGTGGAGAAAGCACAAGCCCTGGAGTCAGGAGGACCTAAGTTCAAATCCAGTCTTAGACCAGACACTTGACATTGACACTTATTAGCTGTGTGACCCTGGGCAAGTCACTTAACCCCAATTGCCTCGCCAAAAAAAACAAACAAAAAAAAACCAACCCAGAAACAAAAAACAAAAGAAAATGATATATTCAAAAAGATGTTTTTATCATCTTACTTTCAGGTAAACAGAACACAGCAATGTGTGATCAGGACTATATTTTTGTTTTTATCATCAACAACCTACATATTCATCCATTTAGTCAACTAGTATTTAAGTGCCTACTATGTGCCTGACATTGTGCTAAGTGCTAGGAATATAAAGAAAGAAAAAGAAAAAACCTTGCCCTCAAAGAGCTCATTGTTTAATATATAGAAAAAAGGAGGTTAAGAAGAAATCAAGTAGTAAGTACCTGGGTATGCTATTGAGGATGAAAAGGTTGCTTCTGGTTTAGAAAAAAATAAACCAAGAGAATCAATTTCCTATGGATTATTAGGCATTAACATTCTCCATCAAGTGGACTCTTAAAGAACTGGAGAATTCAGCCAGAAATTTTACCGGAAGGTTTCCTGTCACATAAATACCTCTAAAATGGGGAAGTGGAGGGATGGGAGGAAACGAAACGGAGGGAGAAAGCTGCAAATATCTTTATTTCTGACATCATCCTCTCTGCTTCCTATCTTGGTTCACAATACTTTGGTTATCTAAAGCAGAGGAGATATGTTCTTTCCACATTCCAATTCAGTTGAAGAATAATTTGTTAAGAAACAAGTGGTATGATTTTCCTTCTCTCTCTCTCTTAGTCTCTGTCTCTCCTTCCCTCTGACCCTCCCTCCCTCCTCTTTCTCTGACTCTGTTTCCCTATCTCTGTGCCTCCATTTCTATCTTTTTCTGACTCTCTATCTCTTGTCTCTTTCTCTCTGTCTTCCTCCCCAACTTTCTGTCTCTCCAAAGTCAAGTAGTTATGTTTTTTTAATGGGACTCCTATATTTATCTATCTATACAATCTCCAGTGAAAGACAATGTGACAAGCAAGCATTCAGCTCAATGCTTGGCACATAAGTGCTTAAAATTGCTTAAAATCCCCATTCTGGAAATGGATATGTTGGATTAATTTGAATAGCTAGAATTTCAAAAGAATACCACCTCAGTAGTACTCATATTTATATACTTAGTTTAAGGTTAAATTTAGATGGTGTTCAATCACTTCAGAAATGTTCAACTATCATGTAAAAGTGAATTATCATCTTCCTCATCTCATCAATATCATTATTATAATCTACTGCTTATACTTTACTCTTAAAGATACCTCAAAAAATTGAACATATGAAAACTTTGGCTAATAGTTCCAGTCTTTTTTGGTTTGGTCATGTCTAAAAGAAAAGTGGAATTATATCACAAAAAGTAATTGTTAACAGTAGCATCTTTAACTTTCCCAGATTAGGTCTAACTCCTGATTGAAAGAACTGGGTGCAGCACAGCCAGCCAGGAAATATTTTGAGGTCCTGAGCTTTCCCAAGGCCACCTGGGATTGGCACCAGTAAATTCTGTTCCGTATGTCTTTATCCCACTAAATGGTGATAATAACTGACATTTACATTTAATTTTATTGTTTATGAAGTCCTTTACATCTGTCTTATTTGATCTTCAAAACAGCTATATCAGGTATGTTAGCACAGTGCCTGGCACACAGTAGGAGCTTAATAAATATTTACTGATTGCTTGATGGAGCTCAAGTATTATTATGTTCATTTCATAGACAAGGAAAGTGAAATACTGATAGTTAAAATGATTTGCCTAAGGCCACATAGCAAGATAAAGAGTTAGTATTCAAATTCAGGTCTCCAAATCCAGTGTTCTTCTCTTGGTATCAAAATTACATCACCTCGCAGGTAATGTGATATGATGTAATATAATGTAATATGATGTAATATGATGTTAGATAATGTAATGTAATTCAATTCAACAAACATTTACTAAGTGACAAATACATTGAACATGCTCTGCTAGGCACAGGGGATAAAAAGATTTAAACCAAAATAGTCTCTGTCCTTAAACATCTTACTTTCTACTAGAGTAATGTGCCCATTTCCACCAATATGTCAATCTCATCCCTTAGAACAGAAGACTCCTTGACTCTGGAGAATTAGTCATCTAGACAGTGACTGTCTAGAAGGCTGAACGCCTGGGCTGTGTTATGATAAATGCTTCCGAATAACTGCTAAGGTCAGATTCATTAATAAAAGAAGAGAGTATTAATAAAAAATGAAGTCATCATCAGGAATCATTTTAATTCTCTCATAAAGTATTTATTGGGTGTGGTTGTTCAAGTCTCAAAGGCCAGATGAATTGCAATGCAGGGTATTGAAAACACTTGCAGATGTGATTACTGATTTACCATCCATAATCTTTGGGAGACCTTGAGATGATTAAATATTATTCAAATTTCCAAAATAGTAAAGAAAAAAAGATTGAAACTACAGAAAGGCAAAATGGAGAGAGCACACTAGCCTTGGAATTGGAAAACCTAGGTTCAGATACTACTTCTGACAATAATTAGTTTATATATCCCTAGACAAGTCATTTTACTTGTCCCCTAGCCTTATTTATATATGATGGAGATAATAACTGCACTTAACTACAGTGATGATCAAAAGACATAATGTAAAGAATTTTACAAACCTTAATGTGCTATACAAATACTAAGCAGTATTGTTATTATTTTGCCAAGCCTTGGAAAAATTCTAGAATGGGGCATTAAATAGATTACTTGTGAGTATTCATTCCTGGAGCCATCACACATTCACTAACAGCAAATCGAACTAAAAAAATGTTGATTACTGGCCTGATATCAACCTGATTTCTATGTTGTCTTGCCACATAAAATTAATTTTCTCAAATACTTTAATATTTAAATAGATTTGTGATTTTTTTTTCATGTGGGTTCCTCCTCCATTGGTACAAATGGATTTGTCTATGTCTTCTCATCCTGTGGGATTCTTGTCCACACGCACTCATGAAGTTTCCATAGAGGACCTACATGGCAGCTGGAGCATTCTGCTAAGTCTTTTTAACATTTTGTGGATACCAGTACAGTAGCCAATTTGTCCACCTGTAACTCTTCACACCTGTTACATTATTGGATCATCTCCTTCTCTGATAATATATTTTCTGGACTACATTTTTTATGTCCCTTCTTGGCTGCAAATCATTGGCACTAAAATGTTGTAGCCTACTTATGACCATCAGGTATCTTGCCTTTGCTTTTGCCTACTCTGTGGTATTATCTACAATGTTAATTCCTCAGAGGTTCTGATGTTCTTTGTTTTACAGCTATATAGCATCACTAAGAGGATACTGATGTTTAAAAAAAAAAAGGTTGTCTTGGGAAGCACCTTAGGATCATTGTATGTACTATGCAATTTCCCAAATGCAATCTCGTCCTGTTTCTTCCTCTAATTCCTTTTTTCACTTAGTTTATTTATTTTTTGCTTTTTTGGTGAGGCAATTGGGATTAAGTGACTTGCTCAGGGTCACACAACTAGTAAGTGTTAAGTGTCTGAGGCTGGATTTGAACTCAGGTCCTCCTGACTCCAAGGCCAGAGCTCTATTCACTGTGCCACCTAGCTGCCCCCACTTAGTTTATTCTTGATATAATATAGACCAGTGCTTGGCAAACTATGGCAGGGGATGAGGTGATGGAGATATCCAGTCCCTTGCCTGTCTTTGTACAGCTCATGAGTTAAGAATGAGTTTTACATTTTTTAATACAATAAAGCTTTACTGAAAAATGTAAAAACCATTCTTAGCTCTGACTGAACATACAAAAATAATGGGCAAGTTTGGGCTCCTGGACTAGGGTTGTTAAGCCTTGATTTAGACGACAGGCATTCTTCATCCTTTTGTTTTCTATGAGGACTTTTGGGCTGGATGTAACCTGCAAAGGAGCATTTAAAATGACAGCACTATATTTGGGAATCCTTTTGTCTGAACTGTTGCACATGACTGTAGGGGCAGTGCCTCCCTTGATACTGATCATCTTGGGATTATGGTCTGGCTCAACCTCTTATTTTATAGATGAGGAAAATGAGGCCTAAATAACTTTAGATAAACTGTCAAAGGTCACACAGAGCAAAGTTAGGATTCAAACCCTGGTCTTCTGACACCAAATCTATTGTTCTTTCCATTTCACTCTCCACTTTGCATTTGCAGCAGTGCTTGTTTTGAACCCCAAGGAACAAGATGCCCCTCCCAGGATAAGCTGATCACTAGAAATCTCATCATCATGCCTTTAACTCAACCTTTTCAACTCCCTCAGTCTCCTTTCCTTTCTGACTGGAGAGCTAGAGGGTGGAGAACTAAACCCCTCCGGAGGCTTGAGCTTCCAGTTCACTCTCCACTTTCCATTTGCAGCTCTGCTGTTTTTAAACTCTACAGAACAAGATGTCCCTGTATCTGGTAGTCTTAGAGCCTGCCCCTCCCTCCCAGCCTCCTTTTGGGTGTTGTCTTTCCTGTTAGATTGCAAGCTCCTTGAGCGCAGGAATTGTCTTTCCTGCTCTTGTGTGTATCAACAGTGCTTGGCACAGTGTGTGGAAAATAGCAAGCACTTAATGTTTATGGAATTATTTGTTGAATCACCATTTTGTCTCCAGTCTCCTAAGGATCACCGAAAACATTAGTCAATTCAATCAATCCACTAGCATTTATTAAGTGTTTACAATGTACTGTGTTCTAGGTACTGAGAAGACAGAGACAAACACAAAACATAATTATCTCAGTGGTTGTAGCTATCAAGGAATCTAGCATGATCTTGACACAGTGTTGGAAGAAGTTTTCAAGACTGTATTTGCTATAACAGCCAAAAGCATTTTTCTAAATGAGAAATAATCAATTCATTGATATCATGTATTATGTATACTTTTCAATAAATTGTATAGTTTGGTGTAGAAAATTATTTGTGAGTGCCTGCCTGTTATCTTTCATATCTACATCAAGGATACCTTCAATACAGGTATAGATCATCTTCCTAAATATTTTTAACAGTAATAGTAATAGTAAGTAGCATTTACATGGTACTTTGGGGTTTACAAAGTGCTTTATAAATACATTTTATCCTTGCATTTACCAGATGGGTCTTAAAAATGAGGAAACTGAGTCAGAGTGATTAAGTGACAAACATAAAAAGTATTTGAGGTAGGATACAAATGGGTGTCTTCTGACTCCAAGTCCAGCGCTCTATCTACAACATCACTAAGTTGCCTCAAAAAGTATCCATATAGCTGGTGACAGCTTTCTAATCACCTTTTTTAACCATCTGATTTTTTTTTCAAATTTTTCAGTGTCTTCTATTCTTTGAAACAGTTTGAATAGTGATCCTTTAATGCTTTCCAATATCACCATGGGGGGAGGGTAGAAAAAAAGAAGAAAAAAAGAAATTTACCTGATAATTTTGTTGTATATTTGAGACAAATAGCAAGTTGTGCTTAGCAGATTTGCATTTTCACATACAATCATCTTTTTTTATTGTACTATGTTATGGAAATAACATAAATAAGTATGTATTAATGTAAAAAAATAAAAGGGAAAATTTTATCACCAGAAACATGATTTCTCGTGTATATATTTGGTTTGTACTAGTTGTTCTTTTTGACTTCCTCTTGCACTTTCACTTGATTTTCTTTACATAGCACATTAGAGACTGAGGTTTGAAGAGTCGGAATGAGGTGGTTCATGCAGGATACGGTGAGGAGATGGGATAACCATAGAATGCTGTCAAATAACAATAGCTCATATTTGTACTGTGCCTTAAGGTTTATAAAACACTGTCGTTCGAACAAACTCATGAGGGTTCCATTTTCCTTGTCTTTGTTGTCCTTGTTTCATATTTATCTGCAAGTGCTTTGGGGATGAGCTGGTTTGGTTGTCAGTCTTTTTGCAGACTTATTTTGCCTTTTACCATGCTTTGAAAATTTATGACGTAGTACTTTTTGTAATCTTTCTTCAGTTGCAAATGAATTTATATTCTAAACTTATTTATTATCCTTGACAAGGAGATCAGGTACCTATTAGCTGAGGTAGTTTCTGGGCTCTTTTGGTGTGGTGATTGTTTTGTAATGACAACCTTGTGTTGGGAGCGGGGATAATCAGAATGAACTTACAAAGTTGTGGGTACATGTATTATCTGTAGACTATTGGGTATCTAGGTGTTGCAATGGATAGAGCACTGGGCTTGGAATCAGGAAGACTTATCATTGCAAATTCAAATTTGGCCTCAGACACTTACCAGTTGTGTGACCCCGGGCAAATTACTTAACCCTGTGTACCTCAGGTGCCTCCTCTGTGAAATGAGCAAGAGAAGGAAATGGCAAGCCACTCTAGTATCTTTGCTGAGAAAAAGACCTACATGTACAAAAATATTCATAGCAGCTCTTTTTGTGGTGGCAAAGAATTGGAAATTGAGAGGATGCTCATCAATTGGGGAGTGGCTGAGCAAGTTGTGGTATATGAATGTGATGGAATACTATTGTGCTATAAGAAATGATGAACAGGCTAACTTCAGAAAAACCTGGAAAGACTTGTATGGTCTGATGCTAAGTGAAGTGAGCAGAACCAAGAGAACATTGTACACAATAACAGCCACGTTGTGTGATGACTAATATTGATAAACTTAACCCTTAACCCTTCCTGGCAATACAAGAATCTAAGACATCTCCGGAGGCCTTGTGATGGAAAATGTTATCCACATCCAAAGAAACAACTATGGAAGTTGAACTGCTATTTTTTTTTTTTCTCTTCTGTTGAGTTTTGTTTCCTCTTTCTGATGGTTCCTCCTATTGGTTTTAATTTTTACTTACAATATCACTAACGTGAAAATATGTTTAATATGAATGTAAATGTATAGCCTATATCAGATTGTGTACCATTTTGGGGAGGGTGGTGGGGAGGAAGGGGGAGAAAAATTTTAAACTCAAAAGCACATTGAAGTGATTATTGATAAATCAAAATAAATTAATAAAAAAAGAAAAAAAAAGGAAAACCCCAAATGGGGTCATGAAGAGTTGGGTATGACTGAAAATGACTGAGCAATAATAACAAGCCAAAAGAAAATAGCAAGATTAACATACCCAGATAGTCTTAGGTGACTGTAGGCTGTCTGGAATTGGGGAGACATCCAAGAACCTTAGTATGTCCTGAGGAAGCCCAGTCTACTCTTGAATAGCCACTATTGTTAGAAATTACATTATCTAATCTGTCCTAAATCTTAATTTCTACACCTTCCACTCATTGTTCCTGGTTCAAAAGGAGTCAAAAGAACAACTTATCTCTCCATATCAAGAGCCCATAAAGTATTTGAAGACACAATCATACCCTTCCTCACCCCGCCTCCCCCATCCTGAACATTTTCTTCTAATTTCTTTAGCTGATTCTTGTTTTTAAAAATGTCACTTGTTTTGTCAATGCTATTTTTTGTAATTTATTTAGTCAGTTAGTTATATTTAAAATAAACAGATCTTAATCTTAACCCCAATCCTAACCTGACCCCCAACACTTTTTCATACTTACATGCTTTTCAATGACAATACAATAAATTATCTAAAGCATTTTTCCGTGCTGGCACAAACATACAGATGCCGGTTAATGCTTCCAGATAAGCATAAAGGCTTTCAGAACACATTTACTTTAATTTATTTCAGGTTGCTTTATTTTTACTCTCTATTCTTTTGTTTTTGAGAGAGCTTTAAACTTTGTTGTAACTGTTATTGTTAATCTATCTAACATGAAAAATAACATTGTTTAAACATCATGGAGAACATTAAAAAACAACAGATCTATGTCATGAAATGCAGCCCACCAAAAGAAGCTGAATGTTTTTCTCTGACCCTTTATTTCACACCCCAAATGGCAGTTTTATTTACAAGATAATCACAATGTCACCTCTTCTCAATATCACATATCTGGATCTTAGGCAGGGTTAATGTAATTGAAATGCTTCCTCACAAGAATGTCTTGACAATTTCTTTTTTAGTATTACACTGACATTTAAAGAGTCTGTACTGTTTAAATTTTGTTTCACATAGATTCTGTTCTTAAAGGAAGCCTTTGCTTGTGCTACAAAATGTTTTTGTTTGTTTGTTTGTTTTGTTTTTTGTTTTACTTTCCTTTTCTTTTAAAAAAGGTCCTCAGTGATAAATGGGCAGCTAGGTGGCGCAATGGTTTGAGTGCTAGGCTTAGAAATCAGGTAATGGCAAACCACTCCAGTGTCTTTGCTAAGAAAACTCCCCAAAATGGGATTACACAGAATCAAACATGACTGAAATGACTGAACAACAACAACAACAAATAACAAATAGGACTAACTGGTCTAGATGGCTTTTTAAATTCATCAGTATCTGCCTGAAAATGAAAACAATGTTTTGTGCACCTCATTTTAGAATTTTTCAGAATGTTTTGTAAAAGAGTTTGATTTCTTATGGCATAAGATGTATCTAACCAAAAGTAGTGATGTGGGAAAACAGTAACTATAATTTCTTTCCAATTATTTCCTTCCAACTTTTTTATTCATTAAGCCCAATGTGCTTACAAAATATGCTGCCTTTTCTGAAACTTTTCTGACTAATTGGGGCCATACTCAGAGTACAGTGATTTGTTCTAGGAAGAATATGAGTGCTTCCACCAGGACTAGACAAATAAATGCCCAGATCCTTTAAAGGGAATAGCAGAGGTCCAATTTCCATCAATCTTCCCTAACCTTCACTTTGGCTCCAACCCCCTCCTAATTCTTGGACCTTCACCTGCTCGTGAGACAGCACTGCCAGCAAAGCAGTTACTAGGAAAGAGGCTACATGCATTGGTTCTCCAATTTCTCTATTTAGATGTAAACCCATAACTCCCTAGGGGAGACAGTCAGCTATAGTATGTAAAGATAATGGTGATAATAAAGGCCCAGAATGACACAGGGCAGACATGCTGGTGACATTGTGTAACCTGTAAGAAAATCCCATCCACTGTTACAGTTAAAAGGCCCATACAACGGGCTCTTTTAGTCCCTCTGAGCGTCCATTTCACTTGGATACACTGAAGATGTAGCATCTTTTGGCACTGGCCAGAAAAAACACTAGTAATTAGAAGGCAGGAGAAAACCGGGTAACCTGACTAGGCTTTGTATGCATGGTATTGATTTATTCCTTTCTTCTTAGCTAAGATGCCTTGAAGAGATGTCTGTTTAAAAAAATCAGATATTTTAGTAACACACAAGAGAACAAGAATTTAGAGAAATCTCATCCCCTAAAAGTTAGCATTTCTGATACTAGCCTCTAATACTGGTAAGGAGCAGTATTTATGTCAACTGCCATTACTAGGACAATATATTTAGAGCCTGAAAAATCATCCAGCCATCTCATTATACACATGGGGAAACTGAGATCCAGAAAAGTTAAGTGATTTGCCCATTGTCACATATGTGGTAAATGGCAGAGGTAGAATTTGAATCCTTATCATCGTATTTCAAAGCTAGATATCTTTTCACTGTACCCGGTTGCCTATTTGAAAACTGCAATAATGCCATGCATACACTCATCTTACACAATTTTGTGCAAAGGGATAGTTTTGCTGATTCTACATTTCTATAACGCCTATGCCACTAATCAAATAGCGGTAAGAGGTGAGGCTGTAATGCCTGGTGCAATGCCTTAGCAGCTTCTGTTTCCAGCCATCACAAAAGTTGAGTGAATACAAAGTAACAGGTGATTTTGGTTGTTGTGACCCCATTTTGGGTTTTCTTGGCGAAGATACTGGAGTGGTTTGCCATTTCCTTTTCCAGCTCATTTTTCCAGATGAGGAAGCTGAGGCACTCAGGTTAAGTGACCTGCCCAGGGTCACACAGCTAGTGTCTGAGGTCAGATTTCTGCAAGTACAAGAAGCAGTGGTGGTGGTAGTGGGGTGTGTGTGTGTGTGTGTGTGTGTGTGTGTGTGTGTGTGTGTGTGTGTCTATGTTCTTCACCCTTTCTTCCCTGGAGCCATTAATGGTTATCTTGGGGGCAGAAGCACATGGGATCTGTATATGTTCAACTGGATAATTCCCTGTTTTTTCTCTTTATTTTTCCCCTTCTGAGCACAGGTCAGAGAACGCAGGGCCCTGACACTAGACGTTTCAATCCCTAGAGATAGAGGCAGCCTAGACAGCGATTGGGTATTCTGAAGAAGCACATAGGAGCTACATGTGCTCACTCACACGGCTAGTGAAAGGAAGTTCATGATTAATATCATTCGTGAACCAGTACCTACTAGAAAGAGGAAGACCATTTTTACACCAGTGTAATTTCAGAATGTAGTTTTCTAGCCAGAGAAAAGAGAGTTCTTAAGCATGGGTGATACCTTGTGGGTAACTCCAGTTTCCTGAGCACTGTGTTTTGGAGAGAGGATAAAGTTGCCTGCAGTGGATTGGAGCAAGGGATCTAGATTCTGACAACCCCTGGCTATTAATAGTTATTGCAGATAGGCCAGGTACAATGAGAAAGAGCTTGCCTGTCTAGCAGCTCCAAAGCATATTTTCCTCCTAAATAGAGTGTAAAACTTCGGGTGGCATTAGGAGTCTTGTTGAGGGGAGAGGGTGGGTGTGAAGAACTCTGGAGAAAATAAGAGATTTATCTGAAATGTCAGGGTATTATTCTGGGGGCAGCCCCAAGTTCAGTTCTCCTTCTTTTTCATGAGCTCCTACTTTTTCACCAGGGTCCACTCAGTGCTAAGAGTTGGTCTCCCCTCCCCTTTAAAAGAAACTCCCTCATTAATACCCAAACCCTGTATAATAATTCAGCAGTAGCTCTTTTTAGAAACCTAAAGAAAATATCTTTTTAAACATCCACGTAATAAGGGCAGTAAAAGTCACAGGAAATATGGGAGGATAGAATGGATATCTCTTAAGAATTCCAGAAGAAATACCTTGACTAAGAAGCCATTAACTGGTGGCCATTAATGAAAATGGAGGAAATGGCTTTTGCATCTTTGCAGATGCATTCAGTAACTCTCCCAGGCCACCCAGCACCATTTAGATAATATCTCTTGCACTAAGCAGAAGTTCTTTCTGTTTCTCCTAACATAAATGACAGTCAGATAATGGTGGTTTTGTTTACTAGGGCTATCCAAGCAGAACAGCAATAGAGCATTTAAAAAAAAATCTAGCTTGGGGTGTGTGGGAAGGGGTGGGTGTGGGTGTAGAAATTAAGAAAAAATGTTGTTTTTTAATTTAAAAAATGTATAATATTTTAAAATATGAAGTATTTTATTTTTTATCTATTCTTAGCCTCAAAATATTTTTTAAAATGATAAAATTGTAAGTAATGTAACACTAACCAAAGTAATCACTATATCAAAGTGAGACTTCTGTTACATGGGGCTAGATAAAATCAACTGGTTTTGAAACTCTAACTGTAGTATCACTTATAAGAATAAAAGCAAGTAAAGTGAAATATTTTAATTTTTTAGAAATGAAATTAATGTCATATGAGGCTATGGAAAAAAGTTTCTGAGACTAGGCTGGTTATGAGACTATCGTTACCCAAGTGGAAGGAGAAACCTAGGGGCAGGGTATAAATGAGTGTGCATGCCTAACATGGGGAAGTGCCATAGAATGTGACTGATGGGAAGTTTTTATTTTCAGAGATACAAATGCAAAATGGCTTCTGGCTATCATACTGCTTTCAGTGATGAGACTTGGTGATAAAGCTGTGCTCCCAGGTAAAAGTAGTGTTAGAGGCCAGCTATAGATATAAGTGGCCATGAGAGAAGTGAAAAGAACACAATTGGCAGTAGGCAGAGAAAGGATGAATCACGGCCTGGATACAGATTCCTTGTGAAGGATTCCTAGCTGCCCTTGGGGAGGTTTGATTTTTAGCACCCAAACTGTGTTTTTTTAATGTCTCAATTTTGGCTTGACTACAGACCAAAAAGAATGTGAGCTATCTGTTTTGGGGAAGGAGCCAGGAACTAAAGTGATTTTATTCCATTTTCTTCCCCACTCCACTCCCACCCCATGGTTATTCTTAAAGAACTCTGTGTGTGTGTGTGTGTGTGTGTGTGTGTGTGTGTGTGTGTGTGTTGTGTGAAACATTATTAAAACACAGTAGAGAAGAGAAGAAGGCAAAATTTCCATTGGATGGGCTAAGACAAGATTATAATTGGATAAACCCAGTACTCCAAACCATGTGATAAAGGAAAGGCATATTGCCATCTGCCAAAGAAGTGGCGCTAGGGGACAGAGGTAGCCAGAGCTCCATAAGCCTTAGAGAGCTTGGATTTATCCTATAGTGCCCTCTGGTGGTGGGTGGGGTGCACAAGCTGTTTGGGTGAATGTAGGATTGATAGTGTTCCCTGCTTAGTAGTAACACTAATCGACCCCTAGAAGTTAAACTTAGGTTTCAGTGGTCACAGTGCTGGACGTGGAGTCAGGAAGAACTGAGTTCAAATTCTGCTTCAATCATTTACTAGCTATGTGACCCTGGGGAAATCACTTAGCCTCTCAGCCTCAGTTTTCTCATCTATAAAGTAGAGATAATAATAGTATCTATCTTCTGGGGTTTGTTGTGAGGATCAAATGAAACAATATATATGAAGTGCTTTGCAAACTTTAAATTACTCTATATTGTTAAATACAATGTTGATGTTCTAATCTGTCTTTTTTTTTTCCTGTTTCCAAAATGGGAATGCTAATCAATAAAGGGATTACTAGTCAATAAAAGAGGGGCAGCAAGGTGGCACAGTGGATAGAGTGCCAGGTCTGAAGTCAGGAAGACTCATCTTACTGAGTTCAAATCTAGCCTCAGACACTTAACTAGATGTGTGACCCCGGGCAAGTCACTTCACCCTATCTGCCTTAGTTTCTCGTCTGTAAAATGAGCTACAGAAGGAAATGTTAAATCACTCTAGGATCTTTGCCAAGGAAATCCCAAATGGGGTCAGAGAGCTGTCCATGACTGAGACCAGTGGACCACAACAACAATCAGTGAAGACTCAGAGATCGAGGGTAGTAGAACCTGTGTCTGAGTAGATTAAAGCCAAGACAGTTGCCAGAGGCTGTGAGAGCTTATAGATTGTCCAAGATCATGCTGCAAAATCAGTATAAAATATTTGATTTGAACCAGTTTTCAGCATTGTAGCCACAGCACCCACACTGCTTAAATCCAGGGTGGCAAGTTTGTCAGAATTTAGCAGCTGCTTGAAGATTCTGTGTAAATGAAAATCATTTTGAAGTAAACTCAATCAGTAAATTTGTAACTATTTTTTAAACAAGCAATGCTTTTAAATATAATATGGAAAATAAAATACATTTTATAAGTAATACATATGATAATACTTCAAAGGGTCTGTGACCCTTTCATACTTTCAGCTGCTCTCCTGACTCTCTGGACTTTCACTATCACACCACAGAAACCTTTTTACCCTATAAGTTTATCTCACTCCGGGATGTTTCACACTGGAAGTATCGGCCATCTCTGTGTTCTCTTCCTCTGATAGGCTGGTTCTTCCAGAACCTCCATTTTAAGGAAATTTTAAGGCCACTTAAAGCTTCCTTCCTCTTCAGGCTGCCCTCCTGACTCTGGACTTTCTGGATCGTACCCTGGGTGCGTTCTTCTCCCCACCCCCAATCTTTTCAGCTTCCTTTTATATGTTACCTTCTCCAGTTAGAACAGAGGTTCCCAGACTTATTTGACCTACCATCCCCTTTTCAAAAAAAATTACTGAGCACCCCCCTCCCTGGAAATCTATTTTATTTAAACATTATTGATTATTTTTTGAAATTTGCATCATTTAAAGTATAAAATAATTTTTAAAAAAATGATGTATCAAATTTAATAATTTATTGTAAATTTGTGGGTTTTTCCTGCATTTAAATTTTGATGATGCAATATTGCATCATGTAACCATATAGTATCAAATTGTAAACAAGTCATTACACATGCATATTCCTGCTGATGTGTGTTGGATTTCCCAACAATGTGGGACAAGCTTGCCTGCCAACATTTGCTTGTTAACACCTGTTGGTGGACTTGACCACTGATTGGTCATAACTAGCATTTTGTGTGTTTATTTAGAAAATAATGTAATCACTACTACTTTAGCTCTGTTACACAACAGATGAAACATGTACAGTTTTTCAAAATTTTCTTGTCTTCTTTCCTTATGCTTTCACTGACCCCTTATTTCTATTCAATGCCCCCAAATTGAAACTGAGGCTACTACCGCCTCCCTTCCCTCCCTCTGCCCTATCATTTCAGCACTCCCAAGGGATGGTATCACCCACTTTGGGAACCTATGAATTAGAATGTAAGCTTCTTGGGGATGGGGACTATATTTTTTTCTACTGTATTTGTATTCCCAACACTTAGTACCTGTGAGGGACTGTCTGATGTTGGC
Organism: Vombatus ursinus; assembly: GCF_900497805.2. Lineage (NCBI taxonomy): Eukaryota > Metazoa > Chordata > Mammalia > Diprotodontia > Vombatidae > Vombatus > Vombatus ursinus. The sequence goes on along the minus strand of NW_020954590.1, from coordinate 45,051,886 downwards.
AGCTACCAGGTTGGGCGCTGTGGCAAGGGTAGGGTAAGATCTGGGTATTTTGGAAGTCGAGGCAGGGGCTGTGGTAGGCAGAGTTGTGGTGAACTGGGATGGGCTGGATACAGAGAAGCCCTGAGGCAATGGGCGGTGCTTGTGAGATAAGCTGGGTACAAGGAAGTAGCTGGAGCTTGAGCTCCTGAGGCAAGGGGCGGTGCCACGTGGGAGTGGGACGGCAGAGGACTGAGTTCCCTTTGCTTAGTCCCCTCCCTATATGCAACGTCATCCCCAGATGCCTCTTGTGACCTTCCTAACTTCCTGGGTCCCTTTGTGCAGCACTGACCCAGACCCCTCCTCCCAGTGTCTGAGTCTGACTTCCTAGGTCACGTACTCTGTCTATGCGCTAATCCCAGACCCCTCCTTCCTATATCCGGTCCTAGCCTCCTACGTCACTCCCTCCCCCTTGGTGTGCTAAACTCAGACAGCCTCTTCCAGTATCTGACCCTACAATCATTGGCTAGTAAGCGGGCTGGGGAGGAGGGGCTAGGTAGGTTTTTAGGAACAAGCGTGGTCAGATCACACACGCGCGCTCTCCTGGCTCCTGCCCTGTTGCTCTGGCCTTGCTGCTTGGGCTTACTATGATGGCTTGCTGTGTTGGCCTCTGAATAAAGCTCTGGTGTTGGCGCCTCCCGATGGCTCGTCTCTGTGTGGTTATCCGGCAGAGGACCGAAGACTCGAGTGTGAGTAAGACTCTGGTAGTGTGCTCCTTATAGAAGGAGTGGGTACCGGCGTACGGCTGGCAGAAGGTCGGTGTGCGGCCAGTTTAAGTACCATGCAAATTTTGTGTCATTTCAGTCTTGTTCAACTCTTTGTCAACCCATGTGGAGTTTTCTGGGCAGAGATACCGGAGTGGTTTGCCATTTCTTTCTGCAGCTCATTTTACATATGAGGAACCTGAGACAAACAGGGTTAAGTGACTTGCCTAGGGTCACACAGCTAGTAAGTGGCTGAAGCCAGATTTGAACTCATGAACAGGAGTCTTTCTGATTCTAAGTCCAGAGCTCTATCCACTGCACAGCCTAGACCAGACAAATAATATGTAAATAAGCATTTATTAAGTACTAAGCAAATAGTATGTACTTAATAAATGCTTCTTTACTTGACAACTTAGTAAATCCTCTTCATAAGTTGCTGTGCAAAAATATTATAACCTGGATGCCATTTCTTTATACTAAATTGTAAATAATGTACTTGTAACTTACAGATACACTTTCTAAACTCACAGAGACTTCAGATGGTAAAAGTCCTTAAGAAATATTGGATATATTTCAATCTTTCCAAACATATACTTACAAATATATACAATCAAAACCAGAATCTCCCTCCCCACCATTTGCTTCAAAATTTTCAGAAAAAGACTAAAAAGTGAAAATGAAAATCTAGTTAATCAAACCAATTGATTTGTCTGCATTTTACCATAAAGCTAGTTTTACTGGTTATTTTTCATTGTTTGACTGATTTTTGTCTTTTTATTAAGGACTAGATTGATTAGTTAGCATCACTAGTTAGATCATACTCATAGAGTTTCAGAGTTGGAAAAAACCTCAAAGGTCATCTAGTCCAACCTATACCTGGCAAAGAGTCCACTCTGCAGTATCTGTAAGTGATTAAACAGTATGCTTGACATTTAAGAATGAAAATACTTTTAATTCAAAGATATTTGTTATGGAGCAGCAAGGAGAGTATGGGGGAAGAGGCTCCGACAAGCTCCTGCTTACCTTCTCTGGAAGAGCCTCCTCTGTGCTCTATAAAGTTGAGAAGTACAAAACAACTATATTGACTAGTCTTATTATTCTGTTACTCATTAATAGAAGCTTAGAAACTTTTAGAAAGTTTGCAATAATCATCGGTGAAGACACTCTAAATCAGTGGTATCAAACTCAAATAGAAAAAGACCCCTCCAGCCAGCATATAGACTTGGAAAACCACAAATTAACATTATGTTGTGTTACATTTTTAGTTTATTTTGTGAAACATTTGCCAATTACATTTTAAGCTGGTTCTGGCTATATGTGACAGTGGTCTGAGGGCCCCGGGTTTGATACCTCTTCTCTTGATACTGTGGCAGTTCCTACAATGGTAAAGGCTTGGCCAAACCTTTATTTTTGATTTCTTCTCTTTCCCTCCTCTCTACTCCTCATGTAGCTTATTTCATTTTGAAACACTCAGGTTTTATGAAGGCAATGTAGGAAGGCAATTGACATTGAAGACAGAAGTTTTAGGTTCAAATTCCAGGTCTGATACTTGTTACCTGTTTGACCTTGTGTGAGTTGTAACTTCTGTGGGGCTTAGTTTCATTATCTGTCAAAATGAAGGGTTGAACTAGAAGACCTCTAAGGTACATTCCAGTTTTAAATCTATTGATCCTCTAAATTTGAAAAATGTTACTAGAAACTTAATGGTCTCCTGTTAAACCTCAGGGATTTCAGTGAATATATACTGAATCAATCAATAACTCAACCAACTGGAATATATTAAGTGCCTAGCATGTGGCAGACATAGGGCAGCTAAGTGGTACAGTGGAGAGTGGGCCTGGAGTCAGGAAGACACCTTCCCTAGTTCAAATCTGGCTTTAGACACTAAGCTTCCTCATCCGTAAAATGAGCTGGAGAAGGCAATGGCAAATCACGCCAGTATTTTTGCCAAGAAAAAAGACTCAACAACAACAAATGTGGCAGACATTGTGCTAAGCACTGTTGATGCAACGTCAAAAATAAAAATGCTCCCTATCTCTGAGAGGCTTACATTGTATTGAAAGGACACAATATGTTCACTGATAAGCAATAGGGAACATATATAAAATATATTAAAAAGGATTTTTGTAGGGGGAGGGGTTGGTGATTAACAATTTAGGAAATTAAGAAAGAATTTCTGGAGGAGGTGATACTTGTTGAACTGAACCTTGAAGAAAGTAGGAGATGGGGGGAAGGGAGGGATAGTACTTGAGGCATTGGAGACAACCTGTGCAAAGACATAGAAACAAGAAATGGAATCTCATGTATGGGGACCAACCAGTAGACCATTACTTGTTTAGAATATGTAGAGTATGTAAGGGGAACAATGTGTAATTGACCTGGAAAGACAGGCTGAAGTCAAATTTGGAAGGGCTTTGAATGCCAAATGGAGTACATGTTTTATTCCAGAGTCAATAGCTTCTAAAAGTTTTTTGAGTAAGAGAGTGTTTTAGTCAGGCCTGAGTTTTTAGAATATCGATTTCACAGCTATGTAGAAGATATAATGGGGAGGGAACATCATGGAAGCAAGAAAACCAATTGCCATAGTCTAGGTGAGAGGTGATGAAAGTTTAACATAATGGTTGAAAAAGTACAAAGAAGAGTATGGATGGCAGAGATGCTGAGGAGGTAGAATTGTTGGATATGGCAAGTGAGGGAGAATGATGATTTTTTGGTTGTAAATTAAAGAATAGTCATACTTTCAACATAAATTAGAAAGTTAGGCAGAGGTAAAGATTTGAGGGACAAATGAGTTTGCTTTAGACAAATTAAGATGCATACAGGATATATAGCAAGCATTTGAAGGCAGAATATGTAAACTTGGGAGTCATCTGCATAGAGATGATTGTTAAATCTATGGGAGGTGATGGAGATTAGAACAGGGCCCTAGGTAGTTAGGGACATGCATATTTGATGATCTTGCAAAAGAGAAAGATAGGTAGGAAGAGAACCATGAATGAGTAGTGTCTTGAAAACTAAGAGAAGGGAAAAAAAATTAGAAGGAGGTGATCAGCAGAGGTGGGTTCTCAAAAAGCTGTGACAGGACAAAAGAGCAAAGGATTCAAAGATAGAGAGCAAAATCAAGTGGACTTGATTAAATGGAGGGTCAAGATTGTGAAGAGAGGAAAATGAGGCTGAAGCAGGAGTGATAGAGTGAATGGAAGCTGTTATGAGGACACAGAATGGGTTTGTGATGGGGGAACAGATGGACAGGAGGGCATGGATGGAATGAGCAACTTCAGAGTGATAGTATGTGGAGTTGGAACACTTATGGTTGATATAGGTGATACCCTCAAGATCAAGGGTATGACCACCTCTATGGCACTTAGGTGGAATGAAGGTTGTTGATAAACTGGAAAGCAAGGAAGGATATTTGAGGAGATATTAGAATGTAAATACAAGTTCCTAAGCTTTAGAAGGGCAGCTACCTGGCACAAGGGATAGAGTGCTGGGACTGAAGTTAGGAAGACTCCTGTTCATGAGTTCAAATGTGGTCTTGGACATTTACTAGCTGTGCGACCTTGGGTAAGTCACTTTACCCTATTTACTTCAGTTTCCTCATCTATAAAATGAGCTGGAGAAAGAAATGGCAAACCATTCCAGTGTCCTTGCCAAGAATATCTCAAATGGAGTCACAAAGAGTTGGACATGACTAAAGAACAACAACCCTTCAATTTTAGTTGTACAATGAATGGAGTGCCTAGAATTAGGAAGACCTGAATTCAAATCTAGCCTAAGACACTTATCAACTATGTGACCTTGGCCAAGTCACTTCACTTATGTCTGCTTCAGTTTCTTCTGCTATAAAATGGAGATAATGATAGCATGTACCTCATTTTTGGGGAGCATAAGCTTAATAATTGATCCACTAATTATTATAATAATTAACTAATATCAATACTGAACTAATGTACCAATTATGAATTGATGTAAACTGTAAAACCTCACAATATTAATGTGACAAGGATGTAGATATAAGAAAAAAGCCTGAGTTCATTTTTAAGGTTAAATTTTAAAAACTGTAACTGTGCAGGGGTATTATTAAAGTTCATACGAGAAATGTCTGTGAACAATCTATTTTTACATTTTCATCAAATTGCCATGAAATAAATAAAGGCTAACATCAGGGGTCATACCCCATTTTCCCTATCTCCTTTCATCTTCAACATGTAACCTGAAGACACATATTAGAGAAGGACATCAATTACCTCTTCTACTCCATGAACCTGAGTTCTTCAAGAAAGAAGATTCCACTGAGCATACATTTGTTTTGCACTCTACAGAAACAAAACAAAACAAAACAAAACAAAACAAAACAAAAAACCAAACCAAACCAAAACAAAACCACAACTTACCTTCTGCCTTATGTCACATCTTTTCTAGCCTGCATATGAAGTTGATTATTAAATTATATATATATAGAAATACATTGGATACATGAATGAATATAGACACAAATATCTGGATATATCTCTGTGCATATAATGAATGCTAGGACGGAAGAAGATATTTAGTTGGTAGGTTCTTGTTAGTTAATAAATCTTTGAGAATCAGAATTTCATGCCTGTTGATTTATGCTAATCACTGTCCCTACCCTTCCTCCCTACCCCTCCCCTTCTCAAAGAATAACTGAAATTGCCGTAATTTGGATCACTGATAATTTTATAGCCTTTAAGTCATAATCACCCATCTGAATTCTGTCTCTTATTAAAAGACATTTTAATGAGTGGGAAAAAGATGGAAATATAAGCAGAGCTAAATGAAAAACAATATAGAATACAAACATTCCCAAGAATAGAAAATTTAGGACCAAAATATATATGCTTTTGTCCTTTTCCTATTAAGGCAAAAAAAAATGAACATTTCCAAAAGAATTTGCTGATTAGAGTACACTGTCACAGGAGGAGCAATCGGAAGACCCTATTCTATCTCTATATGACTGTTGTAGACCAGAAAAATCCTTGGGCTTGTTTCCTCCCCCCCCCATAAGCTGCTATGTTCTACACCAGTGGTTTTCAAAGTGTGTCAGCTGAACCATAAGTGAGGGTGCATATGAAAAGCTGCAATGGAAGAATCTGACCTCTTGCTCTCCTAGAAGGCTTTTCAGTGAGGCAGACAAAATGCTGTAAGCCTTGTGGGTGGGAGAGCCCTTTTCTTAGTTGGTTCTTATTTCTTTTGTCTCTGTTGTGTTTCTTCTTTCTTTATCTCAGGTGAATAAGAATTGGGGATGAAAGAGACTAAGTCATAACCTGGTAAGTTTTGAAAATAAAAGGGAGACTCCTGGCAATACAAGGATCTGAGACATCTCCAGAGGCCTTGTGATGGAAATGCTATCCACATCCAAAGAAAGAACTATGGAAGTCGAACTGCTATTTTTTTTCTCTTCTGTTGAGTTTTGTTTCCTCTTTCTGATGGTTCCTCCTATTGGTTCTAATTTTTGCTTACAACATCACTAATGTGAAAATATGTTTAATATGAATGTAAACGTATAGCCTGAATCAGATTGTGTGCCGTCTTGGGGAGGGTGGTGGGGAGAAAGGGGGAGAAAAATTTTAAACTCAAAAGCATATGGAAGTGATTATTGAAAAATCAAAATAAATTAATAAAAAAAAAAAATAAGAGGGAGGTCCTAGCAGGCTAGCAAGTGGAGCTCATGTCAGAGTCAATCAGTAGCTGCCTCAGCCAAGCTGAGGGAGGAGCCAGCACAGTCATGAGAAATGACTTGCTTAACACAGCAATGAATCAACCCAACAACCAAGACATCAAGACCTATAAGTCAGAAAGCAACTAATTCATTGACTATGCATCATCCAGATATAAATTTGGTGGGGGGAAATGTTTGTAGCAACCACTTTAATTTTGAGCCCACTTTCCCCAAGGACTAAAGCAGGGGTGGGGAACCTATGCCCACATGTGTCCTCGAGGCCACAGATTCCCCACCCATGTACTAAATGTAGAGGGAAGAATGTATCTCAGTTCAAGATGGGGTAGAGTTTGTACTTCTGCCCTCATTCTACTTTCTCAGTAAATAGCCTTTGTAAAACTAATTGATATTAATTAGTATTATTGAGATATCAATAGGTCACAATACTATCAGGATTAAAGTCACTGCTAAGATTATATTGAGGAGATATTTAGTATTCAAATGATATTAAGGGAACACATTGGATGGAGGCTTGCGAGTGATAGTATTAGAAGGATGTCACAGTCCCTAAGGGGGGGTCAATTAAGCCCCTGATGCAGAGAAGTAGCCTTGGTCTATGAATGGAATTGGGGTTAGGAAAGTGAGCTCAGAGCCTATAGAAAAGTGATAGTTATAACATCTATACTATGCTTAAAGATCTTGTAGATATCATCACCCCAGCAAAATGTTAGGTCTATTATTCCCATATTGTTTTTGTTGTTCATCCGTCATTTCCTTTGTTTGTCAGCCTTTCTCTCTTCCAGAGTTACTGAAGTCCAGTGGCAAGACAAAAATCAATACAACTGGTGATGGTTGTGGATGGCACTGGGATACAGTGGATGACCTTGGCATCTACTATGTCTGACTAAGCTCTGAGCACTCCACAATGCCTGCTTCATGGCTGTTGGAATAAATTGTTCTCATCTGCCATTCCACCAGTGGAAGTCATCTTATGCTTGGGGTAGACATCCCCCTAACTCACTGACAGGGTTGAGGACTGTTGGTTACCCTCAAACTGGCTTAGCCTGTCTAATGCCAAATAAGTTTGACTAAAATTTTTGCTATTTATTTTTCTTCTACATGAATACAGTTTTTGATCACCTACAATTTTGACTTGGTTCAACACAGGAAAAATGCAAAGAAAAATTTACATATGAAAATTTCAATTTATACAATACAAATTAGAGGGTGATTATTTTTGTTTTAAACAGATTCTTAACAAAAGTATTCATCTCAAGTTGCTTTCAATGCTTATTGTATCAAGCTCTTCTGATAATATTTAAAATGTTTTCTTATAGTTCACTTTCCACTATACAAAGTCAGTGAAGGACAGAAAAACTTCAGAGTAAAAAGGAAGATTGTCTTTCTTGTAACTATTAGTCTGAAAAGATGATAGACCTTTTCTAAAATTACAATACAATCACTTCTTGGCTTTTTGGCTCAGACCAAGATTAAAATTACAATACAAATCTCTGGAGAAAATTTAATTTGACTTGTAAACATCCATCTTTTCTACTTTTTGAGGAATATGTCTATTTCATAAAGCTACATATGCCATATCATGCATATTGTAGAGAAAACATCATTGGTATTAAACTGCTGGCTGCACTAGGTTATTAAATTTAAGTATGATAAATTTTACTTGCAAATGACCTTGAAAAATACCTTTAACTGATGACTGTGTTAACTGAAATGGTTCCATGGGGAAAGACTTGTTAATTTTGGAAAGATTCAATCACTTTTTTTAAAAGCTGTCATACTGCCTCAAAACGCAACTTTGGAATGGAATAGAAGTGTTTTTAGCCCCTTATTATGTGCCAAGCACTGGGAATTCAAAAAATAAAATCT
>NW_020954590.1:44980232-45043566 GCF_900497805.2 Vombatus ursinus | reverse complement strand
TGTGTGTGTGTGTGTGTGTGTGTGTGTGTAAAGTTAGAGAAAGAGAGATAGACAGAGACAAAGACAGAGGCAGAGAGAGGAGAGAGAGAGACAAAGAGAGAGAGAGTCACGCAAACACACACACATACACATACACACGCAAACACACATACAAAAGCTGTGTGTGTGTATCAGGAAGGTCCTCCTACAGAATGTAGGAATTGTTATTGTTTGTCTTTCATTCTAGAAGAGGACCATGACCTGAGTTTTGAGGAAGACAGGAGGTAGAGACAAAATGAGAGAGCATTCCAGGGATAGAAGACAAGTCAATGAAAAGGCATGGAACAGTGGGCAAAATTTGAGAGCTATCTGTCAAAGCTTCCATGAGAGCTGCATTTAGCCATTCCTGGGCATATATAATCTACACGGGGAGCGCATACACTCTACCTAAGAATAGAGCAATGGTGCAGTCTTCTAGAAAGAAAGGGGAGATTTGAAGTCATGAACCACTGCGCTGGAGTGTAATGTCTGGGCAGCCTCAGGGAAAAGCTGCTTTCATAGAGATGGTGGAGTCAGAACTAGCAATTTTGATACCCTGGCCTAGCAACATAAAATACTCTCTTAAGTCAACCCCAATATTTATGACGTCAGAATAAGATGAGCAGCCATTAAGATGGACTTAGTCTAGTTGGAGGAGGAATCTGGTAGCTTCATAGTTGAAGTAATCAGAGATATTAATGACTCAGTAGCAGGTAGAGAGGCTGAACTTGAAGTCAGAAAGATTTTCCTCTGGTCACACAATTAAATCTTTCTGGGTCTCAGTTTCCTCAATTGCAAAATAAGCAGAGAGGCAGCTAGTAGCACAGTAGATAGACTACTGGACCTGGAGTCAGGAAGACTCATCTTCTTGAGTTCAAATCCACCCTCAGACACTTACTAGCTATGTGACACTGGGCAAGTCATTTAACCCTGTTTACCTCAGTTTCCTCATCTGTAAAAATGAGCTGGAGAAGGAAATGGCAAACCACTAGTATCTCTGCCAAGAAAACCACAAATGGAGTCACAGAGTCAGACACGACTGAAACACTGAACAACAACCACAGCAACAACAAAACAAGGACTGAAAGGATCATCTTGAAGGTCACTTTCAGCTCTAAAATTCTGTAACTCAGTCAATAAACATTTATTATGTGCCTGCTATGTGCCAGGCACTGGACTAAGTGGAGAGGATATAAAGAAAGGCAAAAGACAGTCCCTGCCCTTGAGGAGCTCATTGTCGAATTCCAGCCAGGAATGGATCCAAAATCTTTTGATTCCGAGTTTAGTGCTCTGCCCAACACACCATGTTGCCTCAGTTGAGCGACGAGGCTTTTGGTTGTTTGCTTTCCCTTCTTATCATTTGCTCTGCCTGACTAGCTCAGCTGGTTACAGCACAGTTCTGATGACGCAGACTTAGGCTGGCTCTCAGTAGAGGCCCTTCAGCTCATCTGTATTCCATAGCCCTAGACGATAATGCCTCAGTCATGAATCTCAGAAATACCTTCAATCAGACCTAAAGTGGACTGGACCAGAGTGGGTAGGTAGAACAACGCAAATTCATTAGTAGTACTAGAAATTCAAACCAGAATTTGGGTCAGAAGCACCATCTTTATCTGAAGGGCAATGAACTCATTTGTTTTCCTCTAAAACATTTATTTTTAGCTCCTTGTATGGTATCCTTCTTAACTTTTAAACTTCAGAATAGCAAAGTTCCACTTAACCTTCAACCTTTGTGCTATAATTTGGTTTATTTTCTGTGTTTCTTGTTGGTAATAAACATGCTTTTCCCAAAACAAAAAAAGAAAAAGTGTTAATCCAACTCATCTTTCTATCCATGACAGCTATGGAACTGTTTTAAGTGACATTTTAAATTGTAAAGCAAATCAATTACAAATATTTTTAGAAAATGGTTACTTTGATTTGGAACAAGCTCCTGGCATGATAAAAGTACATGTCTCTAAAATAGCATCTAAGAGAAAAGAATCATCCAATGATTAAGGCAGAATTCTATTCCCAGAAGGACATAGGTCAGGATATTGACAGTTGTGTTCATTATCTTCCCACATGTGTACACATGGTATGGACAAAACTATATCAAAACATTTTCTGTTTTTGGAGTGGTAATTGTATTTCCATTTATAAAAGGTAAAGATAATACTCAAATTGATGCCTTTTGACGTCTGCCATCCCCTATCAAGAACGGTAAGGTTTAATTTAACCACAGAAATTGGCAAAAGCTTCAAATTATGGAGGCCCTGTACTATGTCAGTGGCTCTACCTCTAAAGGGTTGATGTGAACAAGGTAGTAGCATTTAGCCATTTCAAATTCTCTCAGTCTGAGGTAAATCGTGCCTCATCTGCAATACTGGGCAAAAACAACAACAACAACAAAAAAAAAACCCAACAACCCAGTATCAAATTTATATTAAGAATTTTAATACTTCAAATTATTTCTGCTGTATTTTAAAATAATTATTGAACACATCAATGTTGTGTGACTTGGGCACAGCCTAGGTTATAGGAAGGCAATTTATAGAATCAGAAGGGAGCTTCGAGATCATTTACTTTAGCACCTTCATTTTAGAGGTAATGAAACTGAGAACCAGGGTTTTTATCACATAGTAAGGGAGTGAGGAACTAGAACCCCAGATCTTCTGAGTCTCAGTTCAGTGAAAATGAATAAATTATTTTTGTTTACACTAAAATGTCTAATTTATAGCCTATTAGTTATCATCGAGAGGTGCAATTTGCTAAAGATTTGACAAAGAATCTTAGAACTTGTCAATGCCTGTTCTTTCTATCAAGGAGCCCATGTTACTTAACATTTCCATGTGGAAGTAAGTCTGACTGCATAAACTATAGCTTTAAAATGCCTCACTAATATTTTTCTTTTGGAATTGAAGTAATACCACATTTTACTAGTTATTCCTGCCTAGGATTGCTCTTCTGTAAGAAAAGATGTAAATAAATCTTAACTACATACCAGAGTATGAACTGCAATAGCACAAAATCTAATTCCTCACTAAGTTTTGTTAGGGCTCCTCTGTCTACCCTAACTTCAGTAATCAGGTAGAGGCCAAATATAATGCTGTTGTTCAGTTGTGTCCAACTCTTTGTGACTCCATTTGTAGTTTTCTTGGCAAAGATAATGGAATGTTTTGCCATGTCCTTCTCCAGCTCATTTTACAGATGAGGAAACTGAGGTAAATAGGGTTAAGTGACTTACCCAGGGTTACACAGTTAGTAAGTGTCTGAGACCAGATTTGAACTCAGGAAAAGGGGTCTTTCTGACTTCAGGCCCAGCACTCTATCCACTGTGCCATCTAGCTGCCCAAATATAATGAAAGTTGTTTAATTTTAAACAGCTGTGTGGCCATGGACAAGTCAGGCAACATGTTTTAAAAATGTTTGCTCATTTGTGAAATGAAGTTACTAATATCTTTTGTATCCATCCTAGTTTCAAGGGGTTTTGAAACTCAAATCTTTTGAGATAATATATGCAAATTGCTTTGCAGATTCTAAAACATTACACAGCCAATTGTTCTTATTGTTCTCATTTTTCTCTCCTTATATACAAAAAAAAATTCAGATAGTCCTGGGAAATTTTCTGTTCTACTATTGTTCTTTTATGTTTAATGTTCATCAGACTTTGTTACGGGAAAATGAAATGGTGGCTTTTTGTTAAGTAGATGAAAATGTTGGGATGTAAGTTCTTCTTTGCTTGTGCTTTAAGTCAGCAGCTTCAGTAGCAGATGGGATGACAGGGATGAGATGCAATCTCCTTTGGTCCTCACAGCAACCCTGGCAGGTTGGTACTATTATTATCCCCATTTTACAGTTGAGGAAATGGAGACGAATAAAAGTTAAGTGACTTTTCCAAAGTTACACAAATAGTAATTGTCTGAGTTCAAATTTGCACTCAGCTCTTTCCAGCACTCATTCCACCACACCACCAGCTGCCTCTAAGTATATCTGTCAAATTCTGAAGGGTATTTTGGGAGTTTTATTTGTAGTACAGAGATTTGTCATTGGTTAGTTTATTAAGGAGAGCAAGTATCCTGTGTATAATTTTTGCCCTTTGATCCTATGTTTCTGAGTATTTGGTAGGTGCTAAATTTTTGCCACATACAATGATATGCTGTACAGTTTTCTGCAGTTTTCTTGCAAAACTGCTATCAGTTAGTCTGGACTCCTTAAAGACAATCTTTCTGTGACTTCTGGGTGGCAATGACCTGGTTTTGTATTACTATTATAAACCCCTCCAACTTATGGAAATAAATCCACATGATTTGGGCACTTGTTTCATCCTTCATTGTTGACATACTTCTGGTTGAGTTTATATCTATGTCACCCAAAGAAAGCCTCTCAGTTCCATCTTTGGATCTCAGCCATTTCATAGAATCTCTCTGGAATTCACTAGAGAACTTATGGAAGGCACGCACCTATTGTCCTTCTCCTTTAGCTTCTTCTTAACCAGCATCTCCATAGAATCTTGGGAAATAGAACTGAAAGGGACTTTACTGGTCATCCTGTCCATCATTTTATGGATGAAGAAACTGAAACCAAGAGAAGATCACATAGGTAGAAGTTGCAGAACTGGAATTCATACAGACTCTGAGGTCATTGGGTCCAAACCTAGATTCAAAATGGAGTCCTCTGATTCCAAATTCAGGAATCTTCCTACTATAACATGATTCAGGTTTGGAACTCATGTTACTTAGTCCAATTGGTTATTAATCCACTCTATTGTGGATATCTGATTAAGTTTACCCTTTATCATGATTAATGACATGGGCATCTCCTAGGCCTTATTGCTTTTTCTAGGGTTATTAAGCTCTGCTCCTACATTGCCTTTTCGATTATGCAATTTTGCACACTACTGCCTGAGTTAATTCTTGTTCATATTAGTTTAGAAAGTACAGGCTACCTTCTTAGACAAGTAGACAAATCTGAGAATATTTGTTCCTAACATAAATGCTTTGGACAGCTACTCATTTTCTCATCAAAGCTGACTTTTTTCAAAATTCTTTCAATTCTTCTGATAATATCAGGTAATTAGGTAGTAACGGTCTTTTAACATTTCTTTTTAATACATGCTAATCTCCTTTTTAACAAGGTGAGTGTGCCTTCCAGAAGCAGTTAGGGAGCAGGGTCAGAATGGTACCAGGGAGGGAACAAGCAGGAAGAAGTGAAGGAACGTTCAGAACGGAAACAGTCTGAATGTGAGAATCAGGATGGTCTCCTGTATACTACACAACAAAAACTTGTCAGGTCTTGCATCACAATCAACTTCTAAAGACTTCTTCACTGTGCTTTCCAAGAAATCGCTCTTCTAGATTGCAAAGTGGAAATAAATTTTTTTTTTTGCTGTACCTTAAAACTAACAATAATAAGCTGCTTTATATTACATAAAATCATTTTCCTTAAAATAATCTTGATAAATAGTTAATATTGTTAATAAATAGCAAATATTGTTAACCTCCTTCTTGTCCTCATGCGATCTTGAATGCACATGTATAACCAGAAAGGTTTCTGTGATTTTTTTAAGAGTGAGGAACTCTTTGTGTGGCAATGGATATATAACCTGTTGTTTGTTTTCAGTCCACGTCCATGTCCATTTATTTGTGACCCTTTCAGGGCTTTTCTTGGCAAAATACTGGAGTGGTTTGCCATTTCCTTCTCTATCTCATTTCACAGGTGAAGAAACTGAGGCAAACAAGGTCAAATGACTTGCCCAGGGTTACACAACTTGTAAGTGTCTGAGGCTGAATTTGAACTCAGGTCATCCTGACTCCAGGCCTGGCATTCTATCCACTATGTCACCTACCTGTCGATATTCAACTTATCCATGACTTATTAAGACTGGTCCTAGAGAATTGTCTGAGGCATACAGAGCTTAAATTATTTGCCCAGAATCATACAGCTAATAAATATCAAAACTCATATTTGAATCTAGTTCTTTCTAATGTCTAGCCTAGCTAGTACTTTACTACTTTGCTATACTAGAGGCAACTAAGTGGTACAGTAGATAGCTCACAAGGCCTCAAGTCAGGAAGATCTGAGTTCAAATATGACCGCAGATACTCATTAACTGTATGATCCTGGACAAATCACTTAACTGCTGTATGCCTCAGTTTCCTCAACTGTAAAATGAAGATCATAATAGCACCTATCTCCCAGGGCTGTTGTCAGGATCAAATGAAATGACATTTGTAAATTTCCTGGCATATATTAGGTACTTAAACGCTTATTCCTCACCTCTCTTTACTATTTCTATTTAAACACATACTCTATATTAAATTAACCACTTCAGGTCTTTTCTTTCTTATCAAGTGAATACAAACATCTAAACTAAAGTGATGCTGAGATACTGCCTCCAGAAATGTTAACTATATTATGATCCTGGAGAGGTAAGACACATGGAGCTCCTCTCTTCTCTTCTGAGGCTTCAGTATTTTCAAATGTAGAGTGAAAGTACTGGCCTGGAGAATTTCTAAGTTCTCTTCCACCTCTATAATTCTAAAGGCATAAGCTGCCTTTAAGATAGAGGAATTTTTTTAATAGGATATGAAGATGCCAGATTATTAGGTTATCGCATTTAATGTACTACATTTCAAACAATATTATTTTGACATCTTCTCTTCTGATAGAGCTGACAATAGCATTTCTAAAAGTGCTCAAAACACGAGATATAAAAGCTTAAAGATCATTTTATCACATGGTGGTTTATTTTTCAGATAGTGGGGATTTGTATTCAAGGCATAAGCAATGTAGCTTATAAAGCTAAGGCCAAAGACACATTATTTCCATCTCATATTAATGGAATCACAAAAATAATTTATTTAGAATGTATCACAGTGGATTTAGAATGTCAAATCATGGATTAATTGGAAAGGATACTTTCCAAAGTTCATTGCTGCACTTCCAGGTATTTCTGCTCTTTAACTTGCAGGTATTTCCTACTAGGGTTGATTCCTGAGTATACAAGTTGTGATGTTGAAAAAGAGAATTACTGAATGGTGCAAATTTGCCCTTTTACATTTTGGTAAACACTTTTTTTCCTGGATGAAAACAAGAGAAAAATCTCCTTCACCTCTTTTCTAGATAGCACTGCTCATCTAGGATAACACTCATGTTTAATTATGTACATGTGCCATTTCTCAATAAAATGTCTGATTCTTAAGATTATGGACTTTTTCATTCTTTGTATGTACCGCTGCCTGGCACACAGTAGGAGCTTAATATTTGTTGATTGATTAATTGGTCAATGGAATTTCAAGAATCATGCTGACGTTTCCATAGTGAAAATTGATAGAAGGCCTTCTTTCTCAGAACATACATTTTGTTTAGGTAGAAGAGCCTGAGAATAAACATGTAAAAAATTGAACTGCTCTCCTGAAAATGCAGTGGGCCTACAGCCAAGTCTTGAAAGGTCAGACTCCATTGATTGTGGTAACATGTTTTCATATATAATTGATGGTTTTAACCATCTGTCAAAGTCCTCCTTTTAACCACCAATTAGGGTTATGATTTGTAAACTATGCTGCACTTGAGATTCAGGGCAATTTCCAAAATCTCTCCCAGAGAGTTGTTTGAAATGCATCTCACGTAAGATAAATGGTTAAGTGGGAAATTGTAACATTATAAAATATGAAGGAGGGATATTATAATAAAGGAAGGAAATTGAGAAAAGTAAGTACTAAAAAAAAGAGAAAGTTGGAGGATAGTACTTGTTACTGTGTCTTCGGAACCATATATGAGAAGGTACAACTTGAAAAAACTAGTGAGGTTCCTTATAAGGGAATATCCCAAAATGAGAACTGTAATAACACCTAGGCTTCCTTAGCTTGATGTGAACACCTTTTTAGTAACACCTAGTTTCTAGTTTCTGAGTCTTAGTTCACCAAGAAATTTTCCAATTTATTATCTGTTCTCCTGAACAAGTTTTAATAGACTAGAATCAGTGTTTTTTTTTGTATTACTATCACTATCTACCTGCTGCCCTCCATGACTCTCTTCCACCAAATAGAAGCCCTTTTCTTACAACAATTAAATATTAGTCAAGCAAAACAAATTCATACTTTGACTCAGTCTAAAAATATGTCTCTTCCTGCGTGTCTAGTTCATCTGTTTTTCTGCCAAGACATGGGAAGTGTGTTCGTCATTCATGAGGCTTTTGATGTTAAAGTTGGTCATTGCATTTTCAGGAGATCAGTTCAATTTTTTACATGTTTATTCTCAGGCCCTCCTACCTAAAGAAAATGCAAAAAAGGAAAGGCTAATGTCTTTCCCTAGTCCCATGTATGAGGTGCTAAGATAGGAAAAGTTTTTGAGAGGGTACCAAGAAATATGACCCCTTTAGGAGAAAAACTAGGCTTCAGTGATAACTAGAGGTAAGAAAGAAGAAATTTGCAGGATGAAAGGGTTCTTTTTTTAATAGTAGAGGAAGATTATAGAAGATATAAAGGAAACCAAGGCCAGAGGATGATAGAGGTTGGGGAGGACCAGGGATGAGCTAGATATAGATGAGATGGTGGATCCAGGTAGCAGGGAAAACAGGTCTTTGCTTATATAATGTGGTTCTTGTGGGGATTTGAAAAGTAGACAATAGGAATCTGCTAACACAGATCATGGAGGATATCTAGCATAGAGAATTTAAATAAACTCCCAGCTTCTAATTAGAATGGGGAGCAAGTGCCTCTATAGATTCTGACAATAAGGTGGAACTGACCTAGTTGATTACAGTGGTGGGGGAGAGAAGGGCAGAATATTTGTTTGAAAGGAAATATATCAACTATTATCATCATCACTGATGAACATTTATGGAGTGTTTATTCTGTGCAGGGCACTGTGCTCTGTGTTAGGCAGACCAAAGGAGAAATGTGAGGCGCCCAGTTCTTACCTCTAGGAGTTTACTATGGGGACAGGGAATGGTAACTGGTACATATTGCCTTCACCTCAGAACCTGCATTGATCTCAGCCATTTGCTATGTTTGAGGTTGCCAGGCAACTGTAGTAGTCCACCCTAGAGGGTAATAAGTTAGACCTGAGAAAAGGGGTATGATGGCCAAAGTACTTGGGGAAGAGAGGAGCAGGTTGGCTCGGTGAGTAAATAAGGATAGTTGGGTGGGTTGGCACTCCACCAAGATGAGGAAACATACCTACTACCAGTCCCCTGTTATTCTTTCCTCCATAGCCACCAAAATATTGATACCCGGGGGAAAAGGTCTTGTTTTACCATATCCATTATGGGTTTTCCACACTCAAGTGAACCTACCCACTAGCAATGGAGTTTTGTTTGTAGATGACTAGTTTTGAATGCCAAGCCAGATGCAACTCCCACTGTAAATTTTAAAAATAGGTATTCTGATTTAAAAAATCATCATCCTGAAAGTTCTGATTAGTGTGAATCAATTCCACGAATCCTTATCATACCTGGATGAATAAATAAAATGGAGTTTCTGAACCATGACCACATCATAGACAAAAGGTTAGCCTGCCTGCTAACAGACACTTTTTGCCAATTTTGGTTAAGTCTTAGGTGGACTTTCCAGGTCTGGCAGCTGTGTGCAGTAAGGCAATGTATACATATGTTTTCCCCTATGCATGGGGAAAGCAATTTTCCCTAGCTCACCAGCAATGATAATACTGGTATTAAGCACAAGATAAAATCCTTTCAGTTTACACAGACTGAAATAATTTACTTTCAGTCTCTGCAAAGGGTAAGCAGTGTCCTGAGTAATAAATGACCTTGAATCTGATTTATACTGATTAGAACCACATTTTTAAAAACAGCCTTTTGGTTGTTTTGAGATTAATGCTGATTTTACTTAAGTAGCATGTGATGGTGATGCCATTCACAAAATGGCCTTGGATAAACCAATCATTTGCCTTCTCATCTGCCTCAATAAAAAAGCCATTTCACTCTGGAGGAAAATAAATTGGGCTTCTTTGCTAGGCACAGCTGTAAAGTGGAACCAAATAGAAAAATTCAGAAATAAACCCAGAGGAGTAAATTGCTAGCTGAGGAGATTCCAAATATCCAGCTTCCCCTTTCTCTGATGAAGTGCTATACATGGCAAAGATTTTTGTTATGCCATAGAGCTTATTAACTATTAAAAAAGTGCTGAATATCTGTGGAGTGATTTTGGTTTGTTGACAAAAATAGCTCAGATTCCTTTACATAGTGCTCAGTATAGTCAAAGCCTGTTTATAAAAAAAAAAATTAAAACACAACACACAAGATGAGCATTTAGAAGCCACTTGAAAGCAACAATTAACTTGGTATATGCCACTAGAATATCTGCTCCCTAATTTACTTAGGCACTTCAGTTACTGCCAGGCAAACCAGTATTAAATTCAGCACAGCATTCCAAAATGTGGGAATAGTGTATGGTATGCTAAATAGGGAATTAATATTCTGTAAGGAAATGATGTAAATTTAAAAATTAAATGCATTCTTCTTTTGAGCTCATGTTACTTTGTGGATGTGCCAGCACATTAATAATTCAATTCAATGGATATATATGTATATATATATATGTATATATATATATATATATTTACAGAGAGAGAGTGAGAGAGAGAGAGAGCACAACTTTATTAAGTGCTAGAGTTACAAACACAGAAACTGATTGGAGTCATTGCCCTCCAAGGGCCCATATTCTAATGGAGGTGGTGGAGGAGTAATATATCCCTACCCCATTGTTCCCATATGGTGAAAATCATATCACTCTGCTACATTTATCCATCATCATTGAGTAATGAGATATTCTACATAAATGAATTTTCTAGATGACTGGAATTGCAAAAAAAAAGATATGGGAAAGAACATGGGAAACAATGCTCTCCCAAAGGACAGATGTGGGACAAGATGGAAGAAAATCTCAAGATATTTGGAGATTTCCTAGATATAACAAGATATGTGCATCCTGATATGAGAAACATCTTTTTTTTTTTTTTTTTGGCTAGGCAATGGGGTTAAGTGACTTGCCCAGGGTCGCACTGTTAGTAAGTGTTATGTGTCTGAGGTCAGATTTGAACTCAAGTCCTTCTGAATCCAGGGTCAGTACTCTATCCAAAGAAACATCTTTTTTAAAAAGTCAGTCAATCAATAAACATTTTTAAGCACCTATTATATACTAGGCACTGTGTTAAGCTAAGGGCTTTATAACAACAATACTTTGCCGGTGATGATATATGGCTATGAATTGTGGACTACCACGATTTTCAAAGAACAAAATTGTGGGTCACCAGAAAGACAATGGTGAGGGTCATGGTGATTATAAACAAGAGAATTTTATCACCGGTGGCTTGTTCACAAAAGCAGAGTGAAGGGTAACACCAAAGAGGTACATAACCAGCAAAGGAAGTGGGGCAGTTATGTAGCTAAAACAAGGAATAACAAATGAACACCCTGAGGACTATATTAGCATCCATGTAATACCACATGATCTAGAGGAAGGTTCTTAGCATGTTGGGTGAACTACATGTGAATGGACAAGATTCAAGCAGCATAAGAAAGTATGAGGTCTATCACGTACACTATTGGATGAATTACCAAAATTGATGATATAACAGATCCTTTGAAGTACTGAAAAAGAATCACAGGATGAGGACCCATTGTTTATCAGTTCTAAAAGATTAAGGATCACTGGGATAACTGTGTAGGTGACAGAGATGGACTGAGAACAGGTTTGTGAGAAAACCACCTTCAGATAATCACTGAGCGAGAGCTACCCACTCAGGAAACATCTCAACTGATTCAGTTCAATTCAATTCAACAAACATTTAACAAGCATCTACTACCAGCAAGAGGAAGTGTGGCAAAGAGACAGCTTGCTCAAACACATATCACATTGTTACCCTGGGCAAGTTACCCTTAACAGTCCCTTTTGTGGCTTTAGGTACCACTCTATGACTCTAAATGGAAAAGCAATTTCCAGCCTGTGTGGCTCTAGGTGGGTGCATCCTCATCTGAGAGTGCTCGCAATCAATGAAATCACAGGTCCAGACCCTATCTCTTACCTGCAAGGCACTGTGCAAGTCATTAGGGATTCAAAGATAAAAACAAAATACACTTATCATCAAAGAGTATCCATTCGTTCATTTATTCATTCAGTCAGTATACATTTACTAAGCACCTGGAAGAGAAGGATACAGTATTTACTCAAGTAAATACAAAGAGAGAGAGAGAGTGGGAGGAAGCATTAACAACTGGGAGGATCAGGAAAGGCCTCATGTAGGAGTGAATGTGATTTGGAAGATGTTCAGGATTTCAAGAGGTAGAGGTGAGTAAGGAGTGTGTTCTAGACACATGCACTGAGGTGGGAGATGGATTGTTGTGTACAGAGTTCAGCAAATAGTTGTGTTTGAACTGAATATGTGAATATGTGAATAGGAGAGAATAATATGAAACTATTTCAAAGTTGGTGGGAATCAGATTAGCCTTAACAATCAGGTTAATGATTGTACTTAATCTTAGAGGTAATAGGAACCATTGAAGATTTGGAGTAGGAGAGATAACATGGTTGGATGTGTCTATTTAGAAACATCAATTTGGAAGCTGTGCGAAGGATGAATTGGTAAAGGGAAGAGAATCCCTCATCTGGGCATACTGAATGAGAACCCCTACATGTTCAGGGAGTTTGGAGTACTCCTTATATGCCCTTAGGAGCAAGCTACAATGTGAGGGAATGTTTGTTTTTCTTTGTGACAGAATATAGGCTCAAATAACCTCTTCACCACTTATCATTTTCAATCTGCCCTTGTATATAGCCAGCTCCACAATCTTTAAAGGAATTGGTTTGTTTTTTATTTCTAAAGAAAACTGCTTTAGAGAGAACAGATGATGGACAGATAATTCACAAGCTAAAGCTAGATCTCTATTAAAGCAGTAACTTACTTTGGGGCTGCTCAAGTACCTTGAGTGTCTTGTTTTCTATCACGCCAGAGTAAGTTTTTCTAATAGCTTATATACTTAGATGAATCTGTGACTTCAGATACTCCATTGCAGATTGCAAAGTGTCCAGGTCTTCTTAACCTAGATGATTCATGACTACATCTTCCTTGAAATCTTCTCTAGAGGATCCATCTAACACACCAAAAGCCTTCCTATACTTCTTTTAAAAGCTGGGCTGCCCCCACAGCCATGGGCTGCTGCCTCTTATCCTTGCTTCATGATACCTGTTTTGGTCTCATATTCTTGATAATGTCCCTTATGCTACCTCTTTCATACAAGTCTTTGTCTTTACTATGCCAAAGCCACCATTTTTACATTAATATTTTACAAGCGAGTGGATATAGGTACCTGCAAATAAAGGAGCATGATCATCTTTGTTTCTTTTGGGGGGTGAGGACAGTAACTTAACTGATAGATCAAGGGAATGCTATAGATATAATTACCTCAGTTTTAGCAAAGCATTTAATAGAGTTCATATCCTTAAAGGAAAAATGTACATATCTGACCTAGTCAATAACAAAATTACATGCACTTAGCACTCTTTGAATGGCTAGAATCAAACGGTAGTCAGTAATTACTAACTTTAAGTTGGAAGGATATCTCCACTGGAGTGCCTCAGTGAAGTATGGTAAGCTGGAGCCATTTAATATATTTTTAAAATCAAATAAAGTCATAGATGGTAGTTTTTCTCACTTAGAGCCAACATAGCAAGTAGATGATAGTCTAGAACGCTGGGCTAATGAAATTTGATGGAGATAAAAGTCTTAGATTTGAGTTCAAAAATCATCTTCACAGTTATAATGGAGGAGATGGAGGAGGAGGAGACATAGTCAGACAGTGTGGTGGGTGAAAGAAGAAATGACTGAGGAAACAAAGGTTTGAGCTTCTGAGCACATTGATTTATTAAGTAATGCATGTCAATTGTCTAGCAAATTGGGACCAGGTCCAAGAAGCAGAGCCCTCTTCAGAGCTGCTTTTAGAATTAGGCCTATTTTAGAACGTCTGAGAGATTTCCAAGGACCAGAGGACTACATGAGACATCTGGGACTCAAGACAAAATATACTGATTGAATGGACTTTGAGAATAGGTTATTAGGATACAAGGAGACTTGATGTTAAGTTAATATCGATGTTCATTATTGCACTGCTTTGGTCTTTTTTTTCACGGTCTTTATGTTAAAGTTTTCTTGCTTACCTTAGTGACATGTAAATTTCCCTTCTCAAAATTAGTCTATTAGTCTAATTAGTTTGATCTATAACCTGACTTATATAATTCTGATTATGAATATATGAAAAACCTTATAGATTTGGCATGTAGGTAAGTGATCCATGGAGGGTGGGGAATAGGCTGCCCACTGCCTCATGAATCAAAAGGTGAGATTGAGGGAATTAAGGAGATTGGAGCAGCAAGGAGTGATGGGAATTGAGTGAACCCCACTGACTCTATCTTGTGACTCAATTCTGGAGCTAGCTCAGTTCCTTTTCTATTCGTTTTGGATCTAATCCAATTTCTGTCTTGTGAGAAAACTTTATTTAATTGTGGGAAATGGGGGAAAAAACTTTATTGCATTGTTTAATCTTAGCCCTGCATGGCTGGGAAGCCGGACCACCTCTACCTGTTGCTTAGAGAACCTTAATTATGGATCTAGGTTATGCTGACTAGAAACTTGGTCAGATCCTAAGATTCATGAAAGGAAATTTCTTAAAATTATACATCTCATGGAACCCCTATGTCTTATCTGAAAACTGGCCCCATACTGATCAATCAGTTGTTGTTTCCATGTTCCTTTGATGTTTACAGACCCCTGGGGGGGAGTGGGACACCTCTTTTTCTGAAATCAGGGAAGTGTACCTGTTTACTCCCCCCGCAACTTGGAAAGTCCCTAATCTTTTCTCCAGTTAGAAATCAGATTACCTAATGTATCCTGGTTAATTGTTTCATTTTAACTAATTGGTCTTATTTGATTAATTGTTTTTAATGTATAAAAATCTGTCTCCCCCTGTATTTGGGGTCCAGACCAAAGTTGAGGAAGGGTCTTGGTCTGATGCATTGCTCAATAAATTGATATGCTTGAATATTCAAACCTTTGTTTCTTCAGTAACTTATCTTTCACCCGACATAAGAGCAATTTGTCTGGAAAAAAAAAAGATCTAGGGTTTTTAATAGATTATAAACTTAAGGAGTCCATAGAATGATTGGGTAGTGAAAAAAAAGCTAATGTGATTGTGGACTACATTAAGAGAGTCACGGCTTCCGGGAATCTAAAGGTGAGAGTCCCACTATACTTTGTCCCAGTCAGACCACATATGGAGCATTCTATTCAGTTCTGTGCACTCCATTTGAAGATGGACATGAGTAAGGGAAGAGTCAGCAAGGCTTCTTTGAATTTATGCCATTTCCAAATTAGCTGATGGACCTGGGGGTGTTTATTCTGGAGAAGAGAAGACTCAAGAAGGACAGTTGAGCTCTGTTAAAGCAGTTGAAATCTGTCATATAAGAGAGTGATTAGACTTGTTCTGTTTGGTTCCTTTCAACTCTGAAATTCTGTGATCTTGTAAATCTCAAAATTGAAGTTAATCCAAAAGGGAATGGAAAAATGTATTGGTGGGAGATGCAGTTAAGCAACATGACACTGAGATTATGCATGAATCTAAGGGGATGACAGATAGGAAGTAGAATATATCCACTAACATTTCTAGAGTGATCTACTCTCATTAGAAACCACTACACATGTTCTGCAGCAGTGATATGGTTATGTTCCATTTACACACAGCAACCTTTAGGGAGGCAATTCACATAATTCATTTTACAGATGTGGGAATGGCAGTTCAGAAAAGTTAAATGATTAAGTCACTTGCCCATAGTAATATGGCTAATAAATGGCAGAACTGAGATTTGAACTCAGGACATAGGACTCTAAGTCCTATGTTCATCCTTCACTGTTTCCTTGCATGTTGCAAGGACATATTTTAAATGACCAGAAAGGTATAGAGAACAATTTCCCTCAAGTAAACCTTTCTGCAAACAATTAAATACATCTTTGGAAATCCACCAAAAATATTAGGGTATCACATATTTTATTTACCAGAAGCTAAGAAACTAAACAGCCTAATCTATTACTAGATGTGGAAATTGTTTTGGGCAGGTTAAATGATTGATTACATGATATACTTTGACAGGTGTCAGAAAGATTAAGGAGGAAAGAGAAAGGCTTCTCACAGAAGGGGGACTTTAGTGGAGTCTTGTCTTGAAGGAAGCCAGGGAAACCAAAAGGTGGAGATGAGTAGGGAGAGCTTTCCAGGCATGGGGGATGGCTAATGAAAATGCTTGGGGTTGGGTGATGGAGTGCGTCTTAAAGGAACAGCAGGTAAGTATCACTGGATCAAAGAGAACATAAAAAAGAGCAAGGTGTAAGAAGACATTTAAAGTATTGTGTTCAGTTTGAGGAACCACTTTTTAGGAAGAACGTTGATAAGCTGGAGCATATTCAGATGAGGGTGATGAAGATGTTGAAAATCATTGAAGGTCATGCCATGTGAGGCTTTCTTAAAGAATCTAGTAATGTTCAGCTTAGAGAAAAGAATTAGGAAGGACAGGTTAGCTATCTGGAAGTATTTGAAGAGATGTCATGTGGAAGATGGATCAGTCTTACTTTGTTTGGCCCCAGAGGCAGAACTTAGAACACTTTGAGTTCCAGAGAAGTAGAATTTAGCTCAACGCAAGGAAAATCTTCCTGTCCAAAAGTGCAATGAGCTATTTCAGGAAGTAATGGGTTCCCGGATCCTAGAGGTCTTCAAGTGACAGCTGGGTGATCACTTGTTAGAGATGTTCTAGAAGAGATTCTTATTTATGTACCCACTGGACCAGATGGCCTCTGAGTTCCCATCCTATTTTGTGATTTTTATTTTTGTGATTTTATTTTTCTGTAAGAATAAAACATGCTCTTAAATTGGGGTAAGCCCTTAGAAAGACTCCTTTGTGTTTCCTAGAAGACTATTTTAGAGGCTAGATGACCACTTGTCTGGGATATCATGGAGGGGATTCCCACGTAGGTGCAGGTTGGTCCAGATGGTCTCCGATCCTCCTTCAAAGTCTGAGATGGCTACTGAAACGTGCATCTGAAGAGTTTCACCTTGGCTTCCTATTTTCCCTTTAACTAATTGTAATGTTCTTTTTAGCCCCATTTTTAACTTTGCAAGTTTTGGAAATTGCTAATTCTTTTTTTCTTTTTAATACTATGGGCTCATAGGATCAGAGATTTAGAGTTTGAAAGGATCTTGGGGGTCATTTAATCCATTTCCCTCATTTTATAGCTGAGAAAACTGAGGCTCAGAGACTGTCCCAAGGTCACACAGGTTATGAATGGCAGAGCCAGGATTGGCACTCAGGTGGAGCAAATGCAAACCCAGGACCCTTTCCACTGTACCATGCTGCTTCCTACAAACTTTCTGATAAGCTTCAGCATTCTATCTATTCATTATTCATACTCCTCTGGCACTTCTCCATTTTCAAAAACAATTATGATTTCATTTCCATTAACAGGTAGTATTGTAGGCTGCAATGCTATACTAATGGGGCCTTAGAAAGGGTTATGGGCCTCTCAGTATCACTCTGCTGTCAACCAGCTTCTGGCCAGATAGTTTTGTTTTTCAGTTGGTTGCCATTCTGTGGCTGGCCTAGTATTTACAGGCAGCTCAGCTAGTTATCGATGGAGGTAACAGAAACAAAAAAGTATAGTGAACATTTCCTTCTCCCCTCACAACATAAAAAATTGATCCTAGGTAGTAGTCTGAGGAAAGAAAATGTACTTCTCTGGCAAAACTAAAGCAACAGCAGACCCTATTGAATCCTCAGACTGATTCAGTGTTTTGCTCGTCACCTAGAAAGAAACTAGGCTCAAAAAGGGCTGAGCATAGGGGAATGGAGTATCACAAAACAAGGGAAGGATGGAGGGACTTCCTCTAGGGACCAGGTGTAGTCATATGACTCAATGCCACCCCTTTTCACTTTCTCAGTATGTTGGTCAATACCCTCCCCATCTTGTATATATTCCAAGAGAATACAAGCCTCCATTTCTTAACTAATTCATTTCTATGACCCAAGGTTATAATGCTGAATCAAACTTCTGGTCCCCAAAGTAAAATGGTGAGAGAAAAGAGGATTTAATTTGCTCTTATCTGCGTAAGTTTCCTCCCACTGAAATTTTTTCCATTTACTTTGGGATTGTGGCAAAAAATAATACCCGTTAAATTACAGGTTATAAGACTGATTGCTTATGTGCTTTTAAACCTGAGTCAGAGGGACAAAAATAACAAGATTCCATTCCATTCAGCTACTGAAGCTGAAGACTGCATTAAGACTTTTGGGACACACTATATAAGTCAAGGGTTGAGACACATCCTGGGAATGTCTTGTACTGTATAGATATTGATGAGAATTAATAGCTTCTGTAATCTACAAGGGCTGAAAGACACTAAAATTGATCATCTATGCCACAGCCACGAATATCATCCTTGGTGAAGAAAGATGCTGCTGCAGACTTCACTAGGCTCGAGGCCTTGCTGAGCTTCCCAGAAATAAATCTGTTGAGCTCAGAACAACAGGAAATTGTCACTTCAGCACTTAGAAAGCTGCCAAACTGCTATGAAGCCACCTACTCACTTAGTCTTCTCTAAGTTGCTAATGGCTTCTGGCTAAGGAGTTGATTTTCTTTTTCTTAATTACCAACAGATCACAGCTTTTCAAACTGGTCATAATCCATAAGATAGAGTTTTCAAAGACAGCACTGGAGGGGGATGTGCTCTGGGACTTGGGAAATGCCAAAATATTTATGACTTATATCCATTTGTTTGACGTTTATTACCTAATACTTCTATAGCTTTCTCTAAAGTAGATTTTAGGTGATTGCTGGATTTCTTCTTTTTTTAAATGAACATGAGAAGACAGATGAATTATTCAGAAATTAAGCTGTTACAATGTTATAGTCTCCATATTAGAATCCTTTTCTTTTGAAGCTCTGAAGATATTACTATACCAAGAAATTTCTGACAATGAGTGATTGCGCGAGGAGTGCATAATACATCATCATCCTCATCCATATGACCTGTTCAGATTCTCCCACAGGTTGTTCAAATGGTAGATTTGATGGAGGCCCTCAGAAGCTTAGGCCAAATGCAGGGCCCTGGGGACTGGTTAGCATGGATTCAGTAAACATAATAAATTCAGATGCACCAATGACTAGATGAAGACAAGAGAAGTTTGTTGTTGTTCAGTCATTTCAGTGGTCTCTGATTCTTCATGACCCAATTTGAGGTTTTCTTGACAGAGATCCTGGAATGGTTTGGCATTTCCTTCTCCAGCTCATTTTACAGATGAGGAAACAAGCAAACAGGGTTAAATGACTTGCCCAGAGTCACACAGCTAGTAAGTGTCTGAGGCTGGATTTAAATTCAGGAAGATGAGTCTTCCCGATTCTAAGCCCAACGCTCCAATCACTGAGAAATACACTCCTCCAAATGGTTCACAAAGCAAACCAGCCTCTGAAAGAGGAAGTGCAAATATATTCATATACAAGAACAGAAAAAGGTCCATTCACTAGGCAAAAGTAGGGCTAGGTTTCTACCAAAATATATACTATTTGGGAGTAAATTTGCAATATCAACACTCAGAGCCACTGCTCTAAGAAACTCTCCCAGTGACAAGGGAAGGTGGAGATAAACAGCTATTCCTGTGTACCTCAGTGGGTTTTTATACCGGTAGAGTGAGCTTTTCTTTCATAACCATGCAGATAATTACATTTTTGTAAGGCTAGGATCATCTGAGTCTTTAGATCTAACATATTTAATAATAATAATAATAATATTAATAATAATAACAACATTTGTATAGTGCTTACTATATGCTAGGCATCATTCTAAGCTCTTTACATATATTGTCACATTTAATCCTTAAACTAACCCTGGGAGGTAGGTGCTATTTAGACCATGGTATTTACCTACCTATAATAGGAGTTTATTGATAATAATAATAGCTAGCATTTATATAGCACTTTAAAGTTTGCAAAGTACTGAACAAATATTATTTCCTTTGATCTTCAGAACAACCCTGGGAAGTAGGTGCTATTATTATCCTCACTTTGCAGTTGAGGAAACTGAGGCAAACAGATTTTTTTAAAGTGATTTGCTCTTGGTTATAGCTAGAAAATGTCTAAGGCCAGATTTTTAATGCAGGTCTTCCTAACTGCGACTCCAACACTATCTACCACTGTGCCCCCAGCTGCTCAGGAATTGGATAGAAGAAAAATCCTTCTAAGAATTAGAGCTATCCAAAAGGGCATTGGCCTTAATTGGGAGGGAATGAAATTCTCCCCACTGGTGGTTGTTAAGCAAAGGCAGGATGACCACGACCTGGGCATGCTGTTGAGGGGATTCTTGGCCTAATGTGGGCTGGACTGGATGCCCTTAGGCTCCCTGCTAACTCTGAAATTCTATGATTCTGTCAGTAAGCAGCTTTTAGCTTCTGATGTGTGAAAACCAAAAGCAAGTGCAAAGAGAACAAACACTACATGTAAGCCAGACTTGTTGGATTCAAACCATAGAATCATAAAATTTTAGAGTTAGGAGAGATTGACAGCTACAACCCAATCAATAAACAAAAGAGGAAACTGAGACTTGGAATAATTAATAACTTACTTTTATTACCAAATGAATAAAATCTGTAAAGCATTTAGCATAGTTCCTGATATACAGCACGTACTTAATAAATGTTTGATCCGTTCCCTTCAGGGTCACAAAACTAGTTGGTGGTAAGACCAAGATTAGAAGATTTCCCTGAGATTGGAAATTACAATTAACAAACACTTGTGATAAACTTTGTAAAGCTTATTGTAAACCTCAATGTACAATACAAATGTTAGCTACTACTATCTTCAGTTGTTTTTGCCTCATCTTCATGGGACTTGGGAAATACCCATCTTCATCTACCCCCGCCCCAGATGTTCTTGGTAGTCCTCTGATGTCACTTTATAGATTGTCTGCCAAAATAAGTTAATGTCTGTATTGAACATCTGTGTTCTAGGTTTAAGGTCTGCGAATTGATTTTAAAAATATTTGGATAACTGTCTTTCAATATAATTAGTTTTTTTTTTGTAATCCTCTGCCTTTTATTTTATGCATTTCAAAAACATTCTTCTGAGAAGTTTCACCAGACTAATAAAAGGGGCCATGGAAGGAAAAGAGTTAAGAACCCCTGTCGTAGATTCTGTTTTTCAAAAGAAAATTATGATTTTCAGATAAGCACAAAGAATGTAGTGCACTTGGATTATTTTTTCTGATAGCATGGATTACATATCCCTAGGCCACAGTTGTGTTCTATTCAAAATCTAATTCAGATATAGAAAACTTGAGGGTGGGGTAGAGGCCAGAGAGAAAAGTGGAATATAAATCTGTCATGGTTATGAGTGATATGTTCCCGTTCAAGGTTGTTGTTTTTTTTAAACCCAGCACACCACCATACAAGATATCAAACTCAGTGTGTTAAGTTTTCAGTCAGACAAATCGAAAAGACTATTGTTTTCTACCTTAGTGTATCCTATCATTTAAATTCTTATGCTGTTTTCTTTGTTAATATAGACAAGTTATAATACTTTTGAACATCTGCCAGTTGAATGATTCACCTCTGTCACCTCCTTGCTAACACATTCTCAATTTGCATATACAGTGTCACAAACTCATTTTGCTTTCAAATCAAGAGAACTGAAATCTGGCATATATTGATACATCAGAAGGCAAAGTCAGATGTTCCCACACAGAGAGGATGGCAGGAATTCCTAGCAAAAAGAGAAATCATATCAGGGTGTTCTGAAGTGTAGTTCCTCACACTTAAGGAATTCCTGAGAATGACATTTTGTCACCAATTACAATAATATATAGTTACTTTAATGGTGACTGCAAAAATCCCATGTCATGAATCTTTTTTGGAAGTAGAGGGTAGCTTTTACAACTCTGATTCGTATATTTTTCCTTTGACTTTAAGGATTTTATTCTTTTTTTTCCCTGCTTTTGACATGTATTAATTTGCATTTAATAGTATTGAGGTTTGGAATTGTAATACTGCCTACAATGATTATGAGTATGAGCACTATGATGCAAAGTTTTAATTTCAACATTTGAGCTGAGTTTGGACAAAGTCTAGTTCCAGGGTACTGCATGCTTCCTCTCTTTGTCACCTACTGGTCTGGCTAGGGTCTTCCTTTCTTACAGGGTCAGAAATAATGAAGGGGTAGCCTCAGAGGCCAGTTGGCAAGGCTAAGACCTAGAAGAGGTTAGCTTAAAGAACAGGTTGAATAGCCAAGGTAATTTAGACTGAAGGAAGCAAGGAACCGAGGAAGGAATAAGTATGTATGCAGTGCCTACTATGTGAAGGGTAAGGCAGGTAGGTGGTGCAATAGATAGAGTGTCAGGCCTAGAGTCAGGAAGACCTGAATTCAAATTTGACCTCAGATACTTGCTAGTTGTGAGACCCTATGCAAGTCACTTAACCCTGTTCGCCAAAGTTTCCTCATCTGCAAAATGAGCTAGGAGAAGAAAATGGCAAACCACTCCAATATCCTTGCCAAGAAAACCCAAACAGGGTCATGAAGAGTCAAACATGACTGAAAAACAACAAAATGTACAACATATTGTGCTAAGCATTTATTTACATTGATAGAAGCATGATATCCTTTGTTCTGGACAATCTGTTTCTACCAATGTAAATTAAGATCTGATTACCTTTTTTTATTTGCCTTCTGAATTGCAAGCTTCACTGGTCTCAAGCTTGCAATCCGCTAAATGCCTTAGGTCAAGGGCTCTTAACTTTTTTTTTTTTTTTAACGTCAGAGACCCCTTTGACAATCTGGTGAAACCCTCATGACAACCCTGTAAGGTAGGTGCTATTATTATTCCCATTTTACATCTGTTGAAACTGAGACAAAGAGAGGTTAAGTAATAGTATCAGAAGCTAACATTTATGTAGTGCTCACTATGTTCTGGGCACTGTGCTATGTATGTGCTTTACAATTATGATCTCATTTGATCCTCACAACAACCCTGGGAAGCAGGTGTTTATTATTATCCCCATTTTAGGGATGAGGAAACCAAGGCAAAGAGAGGTTAAGTGACTTTCCCAGGATCACACAGGTAGTAAGTATCTGAGGTCAAATTTGAACTCAGGTCTTCCTGACTCTAGAAGTGGCACTCTATCTAGATAAGAAAATACGTGGCTTAATCTAACCAACACATTCAGTACAGTGCCACACTCACTACTCAATATGGCAAGCAGTGAAATGGGCCAATTTGCATGGAGAGGTCATTAGCATTGTAGATAGACTCTAATGAGATAGGATGACCTCTTTCTACACTAGAGATGGCCTTGCATGCAGGCAAACGGTAAGGCAGGACGTCCTTCTTAACATCATAATTTTTTTTTTTTTTTGGTGAGGCAATTGAGGTTAAGTGACTTGCCCAGAGTCACACAGGTAGTGAGTGTTATGTGTCTGAGGCTGGATTTGAACTCAGGTCCTCCTGACTCTAGGGCCTCCAGGTATCAAGCAAGGTGTCAAAGGGAAGAAAGACCAAGGTAGGCATACAAGGTAGGAGGATGAAGAAATCTAAGTTTAAGTGCAGAGGCTTAAATCATTGCAATTTTGACACCTGGTTTCTACCGCAGGCAATTTTAAATAAATAAAATGTAATTTTTTCTCAGGAAATAAGGGGTGTTATCAAATATATCCTTTGCTATACTCACGAGACATAAATGATGAAAGACAGCTGGTATAGAAGAAAGAGTACTGGGCTGGTTGTCTAAAGACCTGGGTTGAATCATGCTTCATCACAAGGCTTTGGGCAAGTCCCTTAACCTCAAATGAGATCATGTATGTAAAGTACTTTTGCAATCTTTAAAATGTCATATAAATGTCAAGAGTTATTAAAGTATTACTAACCTCTCTAAAAATCAATTTACTTACCTGTAAAACAGGAATAATAGTATTTACCTTCACCAGATAGATGGAGAGATAGGCTGAGTAATTATTAAGCACTTTCTGTGTACCAGATATCACTGTCCTAAGCACTGGAGTTATAAATACAAATAAACAAGCCAGTCCCTTTTCAAGGAACTTACAAATGATCTTGATCCCCATAGAAATAAATAGTTATTGAACTCAGATAATGGATGTGAAAATGTTTTGTAATGGAAAGTGCTATATAAAGTGGGCTATCATTAATATATATAAGACAAATAGCAGGGGCAAATTTTAGAAAGGAATTCTTGGAAAAGACACCCACAACAAGGTTTCAGAATTAGAAATGATCTGAAAAAACCTTAAATCCAACGTGGAGTTCAACTCTTGTGCATATTTAAATTAAAGCAGAGAGAGGGAGCTGGAAAATATCTCCTCTGTACGTGGCATAAGAGTAGGAAAGATCATCAGTTTTCTGTCTACTATACCCACAAGTTCATTTTGATACAATGCAAACTCCTAAATGTCCTTGCAGTGATCCTTCTGCGGGTGCAAACAATTGCTCCTATGGAAAATTCCTCAGGAATTTGTGATTAACTCTCAATTATCTATAGGAATGAGAAACAGAGGTAGTAGGATAATAAAATTTTGATTTTTGAAAACTGAAATTTCTCTCCCTAACATTCTTAACTTCTAATTATTAGACATTGAGATAAAGAAAAACCCCAAAACAAAAACAAAAAACCTTTCACAGACAGGAAAGATGAAGCAAGTCTAAAAAGAATAAATTTATTTTGTTGTTCTGTCATGTCCAACTCTACATGACCTAATTTGGGATTCTCTTGGTGAAGATACTAGAGTGGTTTGCCATTTCCTTCTCCAGTTCATTTTACAGATGAGGGAACAGGCAAACAGGGTTAAGTGACTTGCCCAGGGTCACACAGCTGGCAAATGTCTGAGGCTGGATTTGAACTCAGAAAGATGAGTCTTCCTGACTCCAGGCCCAGTGCTTTATCCACTGTAACACTTAGCTGTCCTATTCCTTTCTTATCATGCCTTTTACTTAGCTATGAAAAGAATTACTTTCTTCTCATCTTCTAGTAATTAATAATCAGTGAACTACTAAAAAAAGAGTTGGGCAAAAAAAGAATATGTGGTCTACAAACTACATAATCAGTTTCTGAATAACTGCGTTAATTAAAATATGAATAAAATATCAGGGGTTTTTTCCAGTTAAATGAGTGAATGTAAAATACTCATCCAAATAATGATGACAAGTTTTTTTTCCTTCTTATCCTACGTGAGTAGTATGGGGTAAGGTTTGATTTACACAAACTACTTAACATTTTTATATTTCCATGACCACAACACAAAGTTGAGGGGAGGGTGGACAAATTAAGTATATCATATTTATTCAGTCTCTCATATGGTAATTCTAATCTCATAGCCAAAGGTCTGGAAATGTTTTAATTTGTCCCATGTGTTTTTTTTTTCCTCTTGACCTAAAATCTATTGTTAACTTTAAACTCTACTTTCAGTGATAAGTTTTTTTCCCAACGGAAAAATGGGAGATATGCTAAATTAAAATAATAGCTTTGGGTTTGGTTCTGTTTTTAATAATCATTAAATAAAATATAAATTTAATAAAATATAGATATACCTGAAAGAAGGTATAATCCAAGTGTAAAATGTGTATTTTGAGGAATATTCTTAATTTAAGGTTCAACAGCATTATATCATCCAAATACTTTCTTCAAGAAAGAGTTCTTCAAATGTGGTCCAAAGAAAAGATATGCAAAGAAACTTTCCCTTACCTCTTAAAAGAGGTGGGAAGCCGTATATATGGACCACTGCATACACTTTTAGTTTTTTTTTTTAATCTATCTGTAGATTTTTTTGATTTTTTTTCTCTTCCTCTTTTTCTCTTCTTTTTAATTGAAAAAAAATGCTTTGTTATATGGAATTGCTCTTTGGGAGGGGGAATGAGGAAGGATATGGGGGAGATAATAGGCAATATTAAAACAAAAGATGTCAATAAAATTTATTTACAAAGAAAATTCTGTCATCACACTGTGCAAGGACAAGATAAGGCCAATGAGAAAAGGAGAATACTCTCTTCTGTCTCCCAAACTTCTTCCATTCATCAGTTTATTTAATTGTCTGAAAAAAATCTCTGGGCAAAGGAAACATAAATTTTGGGAAAAGAAGATCATAGTACTTTGCCCAGAGTAAGTGTTTAATAAATGGTTTGTCACTTATTTTATTCAGCTAGGTGGCTATTCAGTGCCATCCTATAGTCAGGAAGATATGAGTGAGAATTCTGCCTTAGATACTTACTAGCTGTGTGACCCTAGGCAAGTCACTTAACTTTTGTTTGCCTCAGTTTTCTCATGTGGGAAATGGTGATAACAATAGCACTTAGATCCCAGGGTTGTCATGAGGATCAAATGAGATAATAATTGTAAAGTGCTTAGCACAGTGCCTGGCACATAGTAGGTGCTATATAAATGTTAGGTATTATTATTCTCACTGTCCCTCTTGCTATTATACTTGTGTGCAAAAAAATATTTTTCATTTTTGCCGCTGCATCTTGGGCACCTAGCACACTGTCTAGCACAAAGAACATATTTAACAAGTGCTTGGTGGGTGAAATTGAAAAATAGCCCACATACTCATCTCTTAGTGCTCTTTCAGCTAGCAACTTACATATCAATTCTGAAGCTCCTAGCAAAATCAGACAAATAACACTTCTGCCAAATAGCACTTCAGCTAGTAGCCTGAAGGAAGGTCCTTCTCTAAAGGGTTCCTAAGCACCACAAAAGACAGAGGATGGAGTGCAAGGCCAGGAGTCAGGAAGACTCATTTTGCTGAGTTCAAATCTGGCCTCAGACACTTATTAACCGTGTGACCCTCGACAAGTCACTTAACTCTGTTTGCCTCAGTTCCTCTTCTGTAAAATGAGCTGGAGAGGGAAATGGCAAACCACTCCAGTATCTTTGCCAAGAAAACTACAACTGGGATCACAAAGGATCAAACAGGACAGAAAATAACTGAAAATAAACACAAAACCTTTTAGGGACATGTAGTAAGGTTTTTGGGATCAAGATAGACTAAGCTAATTTTCAAGATAAATATTTCAATTTGTAATTTCTCCCCAGTCCTTTTGCCATTTTCCTGGCAATATGGAGAGGACAGGAAGGGAGGGAAAAGAATGGGAGAGGAGTGAGAGATAGCTATTCCCTATGTCCAGAATCTTTTACCCTTATCCTTGCCTGTTGAAATTCTACTCATCTCAGATTAGAGCTCAAATCTTTATCTCCAGCATCTCATCTTCCAGTGGTGCTCACTGCCTGACTAGAATTCAGAACACTTAATGTGCCCTTGTCATATTCTACATTATGGTATAATTATTTATATACATAAATCTTTTCTCCCATACTAGACTGTAAACTCCTCAAAGGCAAGGAGCTAATTCATATTTAAATTTTTTACCACTCTAGGTCTTCAAGATGAAGCTAGATGACCTTTTTGAGGGAATGCTACAGTTAGGATTAATGCATTTGGTGAGAGTTGGACTAGATAATCTCTGAAGTTCCTTCCAACTATGGAATTCTATGATTTTATGAAATTTGCTGATGAAATTATTTTTGGTGTAAATAAAAGAATCTTATTTAGTTTAAAAAACAGATACTATAGCTTTTCTTGTTTCATAATGTTCTAGGATATTTCCTGTTGATAGATAAGGATAGGCACATTTTTAAAGAGATATTTCTATTTTTTCAAGTAAACAGAAATAAATCTCCACCTCTGAAATGGGGAAAAGGTATTAAAATGAAGCAAAATTGAGATTTATTTCACAAGGTTCTGAGTGATTTTACTCATTTCAGGCTCAGATATCATAGGTTCCTCACTAGTTCTGTTGGTTAATAAAGTATTTTGAGATGGCAGATCAAAAAGGAAACTTTTTTGGGGGGGGGGGCGAGGCAAGTGGGGTTAAGTGACTTGCCCAAAGTCACACAGTGAGTGTTATGTGTCTGAGGCTGGATTTGAATTCAGATCCTCCTGACTCCAGGGCTGGTGCTTTATCTACTGTGTCACCTAGCTGCCCCAAGGAAACATTTTCTTGAAAAAAGAAATAAGGATTTGATGGTCAAGTACTTGAAATCTGGGATCCAGATCTCTAAACACCTTCTCATTGACTTGAAAGAATGAAGGATGATCTTCTTATGAATGTATATGTCAACCATCATGGATAAAGGGTGAGACTGGAATTGTGATTTCATTGGCATAGGTAATACTCAGATGAGAAAATTTCCTGTATTTATCAATGTAGGTAGGCATCTTCTCTGAAACTTAGTCTTAAATAGCTGTCTCGAGCATGGAGATGACTTTCTTGATGCCATTAGAGATGGGACTTTCCAAATCCAAGGCCAACTCTCTATTTATCATGCCACGCAGGTCTATTTCTATAGTCAAATGCAAATAAATAAATAATGAATGAATGAATAAAATAAAGCACTCTTAATAAAGGAATTTTTTTACTGATCCACTCTCTTGAAACTGTTAACCCAATTGACACAATCTTTAGGGCCCTATATTTTTGTTCTCTGGATTGATCTTGACTTCTCTTTCAGCAGTATAATAGTTAAGGAGAAAATTTAAGATAAATAACACAACATCTGGTTAGGTATTAGATATACCACCTTCACAGCTCTTGGCACATACATATAAGCATGAATCTGAAATAACAGCACCAACAGGAATACAGCAATTCTAGCACCTGAAAAATGTCTCAACTATATTTTAAAATTCAGCTTTGTGACACAGGACTCATCTTGAATAAAAGGAAAATATTCAATTCAGAAACCTCATAGGACTGCCAATGTAAAATTTGTACTATTCAGCTGCTTATGATATGTGAAAGCATATTAAAAATCTCATTTTTAGTTTCTCTAGAAATATTAAGAAATAATATTTTTTTCTAAAGCCTTTTCCAAAACCCTTTGATAATCCACATGGAAAGGTGATTGGTAGGTTGAGTGAAAAGAATTTTCTTAGGGAACTAGGTTAATTACTTTAATTCAGAGTAATTCTTCTCTGTTTCACATCATTGCCTCCCTATCCACCTTTAATGATATGTGATAGGAACTATCCTTCTTGATAAAGAAAAGAAAGAGGTTCCTTTGTTTAACTATGGGAAGGAGAGTAGAGATTCAGGAGGGATGCCAAATTGGTTACTTAAGAATTCGAGATGGAAGAGGCAAAGCCAAGATGGCAGAATAGAGAAGCTCTCAGCTGAGCTCTCCCAAACTCTCCTCCTGACAACTCTAAAATAATGTCTCAAGTTGAATTCTGGAGAGACAAAACCACTGAAAGGTTGAGTAAAACAATTTTCCAGCCAACACAACTTAGGAGGTTAGCAGAAAAGGTCTGTCTCACAGGGGTGGTGGTCGAGTCTGAAGCACAATGCAGACCTCAGGGCATAGGCCATGCCACTCTGCCAGCAGGGGGCCTTGGAGGTGGCTGTACTGGTGTTGGCAGTAGTTTTGGGAGCTTTCAGCCTATGGAACAGGATGTGAGGGTGGAGGAGAAGTGGTTTGAACAACTGCTTGAAAGGATATTACAGGGGACCCTTTGCTGGCTCTAGGTTCAGAACCCTGTTGCATTAATGGACCCTCTGCACTTCAGGGTCACAGTCCCAGAGGCAAAAGGAGCCAAGGAGATCAGGGGCTCTTATCCTGGTTGCAGGGCAGAGAGAGAAGTAGGGACCAAGACAGAGGGGAACACTAGCAATTGTGGCTGCAGGAGAGTGGAAGAACTGGACACAAATTGGTCACAATCCCAGGGCCAGGAGGAGTGCTACCATTGCTACAAGAGAATAAGGTTTCTCCCTGGGTAAAGACCAGAAGAGAGAAGTGATTACACCACTCCTTAGATCATACCACCACTGAAAACCTATAGATTTCCAGAGCCTCCTCTGTAAACATCAACAAGAAAGGTCTGAAGCTTAAGACAGTGCCTCCTCAAGTCTAGGAACAGAGCCCAACTTTAACATAAAGTTAAAAATCAAGAAGTAGCCAAAAAAATGAGCAAACAATAACAAAAAGAACCTGACTGTAATGAATTACTATGATGTCAGGGAAGATCAAGACACAAACCCAGAAGAAGACAACAATAACAAAACAACTATGAGCAAAGACACAAAGAAAAATGCGAATTGGATACAAGCCCAACAAGAATTAATGGGAGAGCTTAAAAAGGATTTAAAAAATCAAATAAGAGAGGTAGAGGTAGAATTGGGAAAAGAAATGAGAGTGATATAAGAAAACATATGAAAAGAAAGTCAACAGCTTGATAAAAGAGGCAACAAAAATACTGAAGAAAATAAAACCTTAAAAACAGTGTTGGTAAAATGGCAAAAGAGGCCCAAAAATTCACTGATGAGAACTCTTTAGAAAGCAGAATTGGACAAATGGAAAAAGAGGTACAAAAGATTACTAAAGAAATAATTCCTTATAAAGAATTCTAGAACTCTAACCTAAACTATTTTTACATATTTTAAACATTTCTTTTTTTTAATATTTTTATAGATGTTACCTGAAATTATCTTGGGGCACTCATGTTGAAGGACATAGGGGACTATGCTAGTATGGACATCTTTCTCCAAGCTGGAAATGGTTTGCATATATAGATAAAGCAAAATTGTCTCTGCCAGACTTGAGCCTAAATTACAGAGTACAGTCGAAATACTAATATTAGCACACACACATATATGTGTGCATATATAAATATATATGTTTATATATACATACATGTATACACGTGTGTATACATACATGTATATTTATATATACACACATATAAATGCACATTAAATACTTATTTCCTGTTGTCCTGCTCTATTAGCTTTACAAAGGCATTTTGTCTTTCATTATTTACCTTGAAGAGGAATTTATCTAAGAAGCCTAAAAGGAGAGCAGATATATTACTTGGTTTGACCTGAAGTTCAAAAGTTCACTTTATAGAAAGAAGAGATCACATTACTTGTCTGTCGTCATTATAATATGTTCAATATTTATAAAGCCCTTGTGTCACAAACTGAAAAAAATATATACAAATTAATACAGCAATCCTAAAGACAACATAGTGAGCTAAATAGATGTAAAACAGTCATAGAAGTATGTGTGGAGTTAGAAGGGGCTATTTTTGTTGTTGAGTCATTTCAGTTGTGACTTTTTGTGCCCCCATTTGAGTTTTCTTGACAAAGATACTTGGAGTAGTTGCTATTTTCTTCTCCGGTTCATTTTACAGATGAGGACAAACAGGGTTAAGTGATTTGCTCAGGGTCACACAGATTGTAAGTATCTGAGGCCAGATTTGAATTCAGGAAGATGAGTCTTCCTGACTCCAGGGCTGACACTCTATCCACTGTGCCACCTAGGTGCCCCCAATATTCTTTCAACTACATCATAATGCCTCCTCACAGACAGAGTATCCTGCACATAACAGCAGTTGTTAACTTTCCCAAGATAAATAGAACAAATCAGTAGCTCAGGACCATTCAAGGAATCTTAGAATTGGAAGACACCTTATAGATTATCTAGTAACTTTCTACGCAATGCAGGATTTTCTCCTATAGCATCTCTGATATAGCTCCTGTTTTCTTCAGTGAACTTTTTGACCTTCTTTTCCATTTGGCCAATTCTGCTTTTTTATGGCATTCTCCTCCTCATTGGTTTTTTGGACCTATTTTGCCATTTGGTCTACTCTATTTTTTAAGGTGTTATTTCTTCAGTGTTTTTTGGGGTCTCCTTTACCAAACTGTTGACTTATTTTTCATGATTTTCTTGCATCACTCATTTCTCTTCCCAATTTTTCCTTTACTTCTCTTACTTGATTGTCAAAATCTTTTTTGAGCTCTTCCATGGATTAAGACCAATTCAAATTTTTCTTGGAGGCTTTGGAAGTAGGAGCTTCAACTTTGTTGTCTTTTTCTGATTGCATATTTTGATCTTCCTTGTCACCAAAGTAAGATTCTATAGTCTGAATTTTTTTTGCTGTTTGTTCAT
Source organism: Vombatus ursinus (assembly GCF_900497805.2). Lineage (NCBI taxonomy): Eukaryota > Metazoa > Chordata > Mammalia > Diprotodontia > Vombatidae > Vombatus > Vombatus ursinus. Next base: position 45,011,518 of record NW_020954590.1, on the reverse strand, counting down.
TTTCCCAGACAATTACTTGACTTTTAAACTCTTTGTTAAGGTAGGGCTCTGTTTCCAGAGTGGAAAGCATACTGTCTCTCAAGCTTCAGGGGTTTTATGAAGCTGTTTTCCAAGATATTTCTAGGGACCTGTAAGTTTTTAGTTCTTCCAAGGTGGTTTGATCTAAGGGGAAGTGTTTACTACTCTCCTGGCCTTTGCTGTAGTCTGTGAGTGACCACAAGCACTATTTTTTTGCCCTGAGACTGTGAAGAAGATTCCCTCTCCACTGCTGCCACAAGCTCTGCTATGCCAGTGCTCTTCCTTGCCCCAGGACTGCCACCCAGATCCCAGTATGGGCAAAGCAACAGAATCCTGCCTTAGTACCTGCAAAGAGATCCCTGTAATCTTCTTCTGATCAGTTGTTCAATGCCCTTATGGTCTGCGGACTGATAGCTCCAGAAGCAGCCACTATGTCACCGCCCAGGGGCTGTGCTGGGGCTGTAATGTGCTCCTCTCTTACCCAAGTCCAACAGATTTTTCCTACTGACCTTCTAAGTTGTCTTTGGGGTTTGTGGGTTGAGAAGTCTGGAAATTGCCACAGTTGCCAATGATTCAATCTCCTGAGGCCTGCTCCGGTTTTGCTGGGGCCCAGACTGTGCTGGCGTGGTTTGTGTTGGACTGCATTCCTCTCTCAGCCTGGTGCAACAGACCTTTCCTGTCAACTTTTCAGGTTGTCTTGGGCTGGAAATTTGTTTCACTCTGTCTTTTTGTGGGTTCTGCTGCTCTAGAATTTGTTTAGAGTCATTTTTTACAGGTATTTGGAAGGGTATGGGGGAAAGCAAGTCACTGCTTTTACTCTGCCATCTTGGCTCTGCCCCTGTAGCCCCTGTTTTCAAACTTCAGTCATAATTGTCAGAAAATTCTTCCTTATACTAAGGCTAAGTTTGGTTTTCTGGAAATTCTACTCACTGATCCTAGTTCACCAGAGTAAGTCTAAACCTTCTTGCTTAGGTCACTGTTTCAACCATTTAAAGACTGTTGTGAAGTTTTCCTAAGTCTTCTCTTCTTAACTATATGTCCCTTGTTTCTTCAACTGCTTTCATTTACCATAATTTTATTATCATCATTAGCAACAAATTCATTAAGAGATTATGTAATCAGGGGCATCTAGGTGATGCAGGGAATGGAGTACTGGCCCTGGAATCTGGAGGACCTGAGTCCAAATCTGGCCTTAGACACTAGCTGTGTGACCCTGAACAGGTCATTTGGTCTCGATTGCCTCATAAAAAAGAAACAAAACAAAACAACAAAAAAAAGAAACTATACAGTCTTACCTAGGAATACAAAAAAGTATAAGCTAATATATTAGCTAGTACCAAGTAACCTTTATAAAAGCTGAGACCCCTGACTTCATTTAGCCACCAGGCTTCCTACTTTTTTTTTTTTTTTACATTTTCATAGCTTCCCAGCACATGTAAAATCATGATGATTATAAGTAATCTGTATATAGCACTTTAAGATTTAAAGAAGTATCATCTAATTAGATCCTCTAAATAAGCTTGTCAGGCAAATGCTACAGGTATTGTTCTGCTCACTTAAGAGAAATGGAAACTGAGGCAGAGAGAGTTTAAGTGGCTCACTCATGCAACTAGTATCAGAAGTGGGATTGAACCCAAGTTGTCCTGACTCTAAGGCCCATTTGCCATACTATACTGATTCTCTTAAAAAAAAATTCAGAACGTCTACCTATAAGCATCTTATGTGACTGAACTTTGAATAACAATTTTTTTTAATTAAAATTTTTTTTTTTTTAATTTTTAGGCAATTGGGATTAAGTGACTTGCCCAGGGTCACACAGCTAGTAAGTGTCAAGTGTTTGGTCTGAGGCCAGATTTGAACTCAGGTCCTCCTGACTCCAGGGTCGGTGCGCTATCCACTGCACCACCTAACTGCCCCCTTGAATAACAATTTTAAAGTGGTCAGAAACAAAATAGGGGCTCCCCTGATTGTGTTGTTAACGTCATAGGCCAATGATATCAGCTGTCTGATTCTCTGATTCTGGGGACAATAGTAGGGTGCAAAGCATATCTCTGCTTCTCTATAAGGACATTCCTCCAATTAGAATGTGATTACTAAAATAAAATTTCTCCTGACTTCACAGGGGATGCATTCTTTTTTCCTTGGATTCTGAACAGACCAGCTTTACTGCAAAGAGGCAGAAGTAGTGGTGGTGGTAGTGATGGGGTTGGAATCTGGGACCCAGAAAGGAAAAACTCTGGCCCTGATGGGGTTGGAATCTGAGCCCCGAAAGGAAAAACTCTGGCCCTAGACCATTTTCCACCCTTGGTAATTCTATTACCTCATGGACTCTGTACTTTCCCACATGGCCAAATCTCTGGCGCCTAAAGTCCCATCAACTGGTCTTTCATTGTGGCTACACCCAATCTCACCTCTATTGTCTTGCCTCCCTATGGCCCCAGGCCACTTCCCACCCTTGGTCCCACCTAGGCTCCATTTCTCACCCTTGGGAATTCTATTACCTCATGGACTACTTGGACACTCTCCCACGGTCTTTCTGTGTATAAGGTCCATCTTGTCTCCAAAAAGATGCTCAGATTTTTACAATCTAGCCAATATCCCATAGATGCTCAGACTCCTTAAGAGTCTAGCTAATATGGCAAATCTTCAATAAACTTTGTTTTTGACTGCAAGAAGGCTTGGGTCGAATTCTTTCAGACAGGACCCGGGTATCGTGATTTTGGGGTGCCAGGACCCCTAACCTCTAGACTGCATCAGTAGTAGTAGTAGTTAGTAGTAGTAGTAGTAGCTGCCATTAGAGTGTTGTCCTAGTAGGCAGAGGGTTGGGTTTGGAGTCAGGAAGACCTGGATGCCAGTCCTGCCTTTGACCCCTTTTGACTTTGTGATATTGCATAATTGCATTCACAGGGCAACTGTCTAAGATTCCAAGCTGTGTAGAACCAGTGCTGATCTGTATGAGTAAAATGACTTTCTTCACTGAATTTCCTTTACCAATGAAGTTAGAGGTTGGGTCCAAAACAACAACAATAACAGCAAATCTGAGCAACCCAAACCTTACTGCATGAATGCCCATGTTGTTCATAAAAGGCCTATTGTTCTTCATCTCTGCCAAGGACATTCCCACAATATGAAGCTTTATAATGTGGAAATAGGTAGTCACTTAATTTCATGAAATCTTGTCCTCTGAGTATCTTCGAACTAGGGCTAAATTAAATGTAATCTAATCAAGAGAACCAGAGGATCACAGAGAATCACAGCTCTAGAGTTGGAAACCTAACCTAACCCTCTTATTTTACAGAGGAGGAAACTGAGGCCCAGGATTGTTAAGTGACTTGCTCAAAATCCTATAAGTAGTCATTGTTTACAAGGGTGGAGATGAGGGGTGAGGTGGGATATGAACTTAGTGATCATGTGACTTTTTAAAGTTACTGATTGTATGAAAATTTACTTTTTCATATCATCTTGGCAAAACATACTCCTGTTTAAATTTCTAAGAAGTATGGCATGTTTTCTATAAGTGATATAAGAAAAGAGTAGAAGTCAAATGACATACAGGTAGACTTTCTGTCTCCCTGAATCACGATCATTTCTCCCAAGGTTGGTCTGTAGTAAACTGAATGATAACATTGATACATTGCAAAACTTATTATTATGAATAGTAAATTCAACTGGAAATTTTGAAGAAAAAATTCTATATGGCCATACACCCTTTTGTTTCGGGAGGATTATGTATATTTATTCAGTTCCAATTAGTAATATTAATTAAAAGCAAGAGGAAAAATCCTCTAACCTAAACCCCAAGTTCTTTTGAATTAATGTTGCATGTGACATTTGCCGTCACTTTTTTATAAGTCTGGAATTGAAGGTTAATATTCTCTAGAGACTGTTTATTTCTTCTTAGGCATTTTGCCTGCAATTCAGGTAGTTGAAAATGCTTTCTTCCCACACCAATTGGTTTTTAAATAATACCAGGAAAACTATGGCTTAAATAACAGAATTTATTTTATTTTACTTTCTCCCCTTAGGGCCAAATAAAGTAATTTTGGAAAATCTAGTTTTTGTCTTAGATAGGGAATAGGGAGAGGGGATTTGTTCTTGCCTAAGTCTAGGATCCAGGAAAAATGGTGTGCCCTGGAGGCCAGGCAAAAATTGGTAGCAGCAGTAGAGAGAGGAAGTCCACCAAGTTAAGATATGTAGTGGTACAAGCTTATTAGAGAAGCTGGGAAAATTTCAGAGAGAGCAACTTGGAATTTAATTGTAAGTGTGGTTTTCTCTTACTGTTTGAAGTAATTTCATAAAATCACAGAGATGGTAGGGACTTTAGGGCCCATTTAGTCCAATTGACTGAAAATTTTCTCTGCACAAACCTCAGTAAACAATTGTATAGTTTTTGCTGAAAGAGCTATAGTAAAGGGATAACCCATTACTTTTTGAGGCAGTAGGCCCGTTTCATTTTTAACAATTAGCCTATTCTAATTATTAGGAAGTTTGTCGTTATATTGAACTGATATTCACTTCTGAGCAACTTCTAGTCATTATTCCTAATTCTGTCCTTTGGAGGCAAGCAGAAACACATCTAATCTCTTTCTCATAAGACAGTTTTTCAAATACTTGAAGGCTAATTTGTCCTTTCTGAAACATCTTTTCAATAGATTAAATCCAGTGCCTTTGACCAATTCTGGAATAGCATGACTTTGAGGCATTTCACCATTTTTAAAAAAACTTTTTGGGAATCTTTTATTTTTTTGCAGATTAAAAGTTATTGAATGTGATTAAAAAGGAGTTAGTCATATGACAAAAGTGTGTGGTGGGGTAAATAACAGTGTCCTTTATTTTATATTATAAACATCAAGAGAAAGCAAGGAAGACATACCACCCCTCCAACTTGTTGGATATATTTCCCTATGGCAGATATGGACATGAGTCATTGAAGATGGGCAGGCATGGATGAGCTGAGATCTGTATTGGAGGAGGAAATTTACCCATTAATGAGATCACAGATCCATTTAAGCATTTTAATAATAGTTATTATGTCATTTTTCTTTATATTAAAAAATTACTTGCAAACAAGTAGAAACTCAACAAATGATCCCTATGTATATAGATAATTCTACCCACAACAACATAGTAACCTACTTTCTTTTCCTTTTTTCATTTGTGGTAGAAGAATAAAAGAATTCCTTACATTATTTGTACTTTTACATATACTAATATTTGGACATGTTTAATGTGTTCTATTTAATCTGCTTTCTATCAACATAATTGCTGTACACAGTATGGGCAATATAATTAAATCTAATTAAAGAAAAGCTTTTACAAGGAATTTAAATCAGCACTCTTTAGTGTCTGCAAATAGAAAAAGTCACAAAATTAATCACCAAATGACTGACATTAAAAGAGAAAGTTTTTAGTCTTCCCAGAAGGAGTTATATTATTTAACTCCTTGGTTCTGGTGTATATCTTCTTCTGTATCTGATGAAACCCAGGTTTGATTTACCAAAAGCCGTTATAGAAAAACTGTAACAGATCAGCTGAATATACTTCAAGGGGAAAAAAATCCATCCCTTTCTCTAAAGCTTCCAAAAAGTCATATTTAAAAAAATATCCTATATACATATATGTATATGTATATATTTATTTTTTTTACCCTTTCCCCTTTAAAGAAAACATTTCTGGGAAGAAAGTGGCATTCTTAGCTTTAACTTCAACCTTTCTGCATAACTTAAGAGGTAAAGTGCACACTAAACCCTTTTATTTCCTGTTCTTCTGCTCTATTAGCTTTACAAAGGCATTTTGTTTTTCACTATTTACCTTGAAAAGGAATATATCTAACCAGTCTAAGAGGGGAGCAAAGTCCACTTGAGTTTTGGTTCAGAAAGATTCACTGTTACGATAATCTTATTTGACTGATTAACTAAGTGTCTGCACATGACACTAACCCCCAAAGTGTGTGGAATTGTTTTAGGTGGTATTGTAGTAAAGATTAAAATAAATAACTACTGCTGGGTCCAAGAACTGGAACACTGTTCCTAGGAACAAGGGACTCCTCTCCCTCTCTGGGCTTCAATTTCCTCACATGTAAAATGAGAGGGTTGGACCCAGTGACCTCTATTGCCTCTATTGCCTGTTGACACGCCCAAACTTTAAAAAATGTAGGTATGCTTACTGTGCCAAAACTGGCAAATTGTGAACAAAGATTATATAATGTTAGTCCTAACTAGGTGCTGGCCATTCCTGAACTTGGGGTGATAGCGCAATGAAAATCTTAAGACAAGGCTTGCATCCTGAATATGCAATAACAACAATAATAGAGGAACCATCACAGGATCTACAAAAATAAAATGGAAAAAAAAAACAAGTCTACTATCAACAGAAAATGCATAAGCAAAGAAAAACTACAAGAACAAAGTTTTAAATAAATAGAGCTATATAGACATAAATCAGTACATTCTATCTAGTCTAACCCATTTAAAAATCATTCCTCTCCTTAACCTGACCCTGAATTTCTTTCCTAAGCCTAAAATGCAAATATATTCTTATTATCTGAGTAAACAAAGTCCCTGAAATATTGCTGCTCTAGTGGGAAAGCTAAATCTCTGTGTAAATGGAGTTTCCCTCCCTCCCAAAAAACCAAACCTTGTTCTTGTACTAATCACCTTAATTAACTCATGAAAGGTTAACAGCTAGAGCTAGTGAGGGTATATTGGCTTTTCACTAGTGATGTGAGTTAGCACACCTTCAGTTTTTGTCTTTTTCTGTTAGTGTCTGAAAATGATGACAAAGGGTATTTTGCTAACTGATAACTGCTAGGTGTCTCTACCTAATCCGTTGACTTTTACTTGTAGTTTTGACAGAAACCAGAGCTTATTGGCAAGTTCTTGCACCTCCTTTCTATGATTGCCCTATAAACTCTATTGGGACCAAATATTGCCTTTTGTAATATTTATCCGTAAAACAATTTTTATAAATATATAATATATTATATATAAATAAAATTACATATTATTTATAATTTTTGTATCTATGTTTATAATTTATATATTTTATATACATAAAAATTCATGTATTTATAAAGATATAAATTTATATATTTATAGATCATTTATAAGTATTATATATTATATATACCATTTATATAATATATAATAAATATTATTTATAAATATACATTTTACATATAAATAAAAATACTAAAAATTATTTTTCAATTTCATTTCCTTATTGAGGTTCAATCGACTGTGTACAACTCTCCCCTCTGTTTTCTTATTTGTAAAATTTAGAGAGTTGGTCTTGATATCCTCCAAGGTTCCATACAGTTAAAGGTCTATGGTACTGTGATTTCATTTTACCTTAGGCAGATCAGGAACAAGAGCATCTTTTTTCCAGGCACCCAAAATAATCCCTCCCAGAAGGTCAGAATGGGATGAAGGATGGAGATGAGAGTTATCGGTAGATAGACTGTGGGCTGCTTTGTGAACTGGAAACTATTGAACCAGCTATGGAACAATTGGACATTTTCTTTGCCTCCAGTTAGCCCAACTCATATGGAGCAGTATTTCTTTATAAAGGCAACAAATAACATGTTCCCACCTCCCTTTGTAGCATATTCTGTTTAATTAGCACCAAAAGAAATTGTTGAATCCACCTTTTAAGCAATGTACCTCTACCTTGTTAATGTATCTGAGTTGTTCAACTCTCCAGGTACTTCTAATCTTGAGAAAGAAAAGCCAAACTAGTATTTCAAAGAAATAAAGTAGCTTCATTTGACTACGATAACATATGCTTAATTAGTCCATTGTTCCATATGCTGAAAGGTGTTAAGCAGAGAGGTGAAATGTTGTCCATGCCATTTTCCTTTGGAAAGGTTTGCAAATCATTGCTGACGTGAAAGTAATGAGGTCTCAGGTACAATCTCAAATTCTGCTTGACTGCATTATGATAAAAATCTGTTTCAACTACAGTTACTATCATTTCCTGAAAATATATACAAGAACTGAAATAAATCTCTTTTGTGGTATAAAGAAGGACCTCAAGGCACCTAGCTTAATTTCAAAGGCAGGATATTAGCTGAGAGATGTTGAAAAACGAGAAAACAGAACTACCTACACCATACCCATACAAATAGTTCTAGGAGACACAAGAGAATTTACATGTCATCCTACAGGCAGTAAGCAGTCAGGGCAGATTCTTGAGCAAGAACTGAAATTTAGGAAAATTATTTTGGCAACTGTTTGGAAGATGGATTGGAGAGGAAAGAGACAGGAAGGAAGGAGACCAATGTGGAGGCAATTGCAGTTGCTCTAGTAAGAAGAGACAAGGGCATGAACTAGAATGGTAACTTTGTAGACACAGAAAAGAAAATATTTGTAAGAGAACCTAGGGAGGGGAGATCGACAAGACTTCACAATTGATTAGACATGGAAGGCAAGGAAAAATGAATAGTCAAAGATAATTCCAAGGCTGTAGAGCTGGATGAATTGAAGGATGGTGGTGACTACAACATAAATAAGAAAGTTTAGAGGCATTGAAGATTTAATGTCAATAATAAATTCCATATTAAACACAGTGAATTGAAGTTGCCTAGGGGATATCCAAGTAAAGATACCCAGATGTCAGCTGATGATATAGAAAAGGGATTCAAGAGCAAGATGAGGGCTCAATATGTAATTTTGGCTGTTGTTTTCATATAAATGATAATTTGATTTTTGGGACATGATAAAATCATCAAAAGAGCACATAGAGAAAAAAAAAAGACACCAAGATAGATTTTTTTGGGGGGGTTGCCCATGTTTAGGAAATGGGAAATGGATCATGATCCATCAAAATAAGCTGAGAAGAATTGATCAGAAACATAGGAGGAGAATGAAAGCAGAACAACGTCATGAAATTTGCAAGAGTAGCTAGAAAGAGGTGGATGGTGAACAGTATTCAAAGGTCCAGAGAAATAAATAAGGATGAGGACTAAGAAAAGGCTATTTTTTTTTTTTTTTTAGTAATTAAGATATTGTTGTCCCTGGAGTGGAGTTTCAGGTGAGTGGTGGAATTAGAATCTCAATCTGAAGGGTCTGAGAACTGAGTGGGAAGTATCGAAGTACAAGCAAGAAGTGTAGGAGCTTTTTCAGGAATTTTTTTCCATGAAAGGTTAACATATAGGTCAATAGAATGAAGGAGTGGTTGGGTAAGGTCCTTTTTTAAGGTTAACAAGAATTTTGGGTATGCTTGTAGGCAGCAAAGATAGAGCCAGTGAATGAGTTATTGGAAAATTGAAGAGATGATTGGCAGGGCAAGTTCCTCAAGGAGATGGGAGAGGTGGGATCAAAGACACTAGTGGTATGGTTGGACTTGACAAGGATAATTGTCAACATTGTGTGATTCCTACAGCAGTACTCAGTAATCCATGAATAGGGTCAGAGAAAGTTGTGGTGCTTTTAAGTTTTTAGGAGATATAGTTTTAGAAATTATTGTTTGGGGACCTGTCAGGTAGTATCTATTGTGTCAATAACAAATGCATGAATAAATTGTAATTTGAATTATAATTTGAACAAATTCTAATTTGTGTGTACACAAATGTGTGTAAATCCATATGTACTGTCAGCCAACCCCCATGCAGGGACTTTTATATATGGACATATACACACATACAGAGATAGATGCACACGTTAGTGGTATAACGTTTAACTTTTCAAAATTACTTAGAAGCCTAGGAACATAACATTCAGTGTATGAGTTATCAGTGTCTATATTTTTTATGAAAGTTAATACACAGAGAATGGACCATTTATGTCATCTGTTCTAGAGAAATCTCTAAGGATTTATTCCTAGCTCTTTGTGATGATTTATATCACACAAAGTGCTCATTACTGCCTCCATTAACCCTAATGGAGAGGTGGAAAGATGAAATCACTGGCTTGTGGTCTTTAGAAGTTGTAAGATTATTACTCGGACTTTGCCAAAAAAAAAGAAAGAAAAAAGAAAATAAAACTGCTTTCTGAAACTTTTCTAAAGAACATTTAAAAGCTTGGGTTCCTGGCTGAAGTTTCATTCTGGTATTTTTCTTTTCATCAGTAAAACTATTCTTTTTTTTTTTAAATTGCGAAGACTCATCTGGAAATGATCTGGGTTTTATTCAATAAGATTAATCGAGTTGAGCTATTTGTTTCTTCATTTCTTCTTTGTCGTAATCTATATACGGAACTGCTCCACTTTCCCATGAAACACTGGCCCCTGAGTCTGTGTTTAGAAGAGAAACTTGAATGTCATAAGCCCTATTTTTCAACTTGGGCCATAAAGCTAGCTAGGTATTGTCCTAGGATGCCAGACCACTGGGCAGAATTTATCATGTCATTGCTGTTCCTCTTCTCTCTTTATTCTTATTCTTGATACTACTTGACATTGTGTTGATAAAACAACTGCTTAGCTACTTTCATCTGGATTCTCTTCATGTAAAATCTGCATCATTTTTATTTCAAAGAACATTTATTAAACGCCTACTATGGTTAAGGCATTGTGTTGGGCACTGTAGATACAAAGATTTTAAAAAATCACATCCCTGTCCTTAAGAAGTTTAAATTCAACTAGGGGTAAGAAAGGAGTGGTTATGACAGAATCCCAGAATTTATAGTTGGAAAGGATCTGAGCATCCATCTAGCCCAACTCACATTCCAAAGTAATCACTACTATGACATACTTGACAAGTGGTCATCTAATCTTTGCTTATAGAGGAGCGAAACCCACCACCACTACCTCAGGGAGTCCATTCCACTCCTGGGAGCTCTAATTTTTAGGAAGTTTTTCCTATCATCATCTGTATTTGTCTATTGGCAATTTGTCTTTCACAGTAAAAATAATACTACAGATACAACAGCAGCAGGACAGAATACAAAAGGACTGTCACCTTAGGCAGCGTGGTGTTGTAAATAGAGTTCTAGACTTGATGTCAGGAAGACTTGGATTTGAATCCCACCTTGGGAACTAGCTTTGGGACCCTGGGCATTTCACTTCACTTTTTTTTTTTAACTTTTCATGAAGTCATTCTACTTCACTTGTCCTCACTTTCCTCAACTGTAAAATAAGGGGTTGGATGCAATGATCCCTACAGCCCCTTACAGCTCTAGAAAAATTTATAACCTATTGTAATTGTACTTCTAATCTTTCATTTAAAATAAAGTCCCTAAAGGAGCAGAAAAGGAACCATGTGGACATTAAATAAGCTTATTAATTGTAGTGATGGGGTGTTCCATCTTCCTTACTGAACTATAAATTCCTTGAAGGTTGGGATTGTGACTTTCTCTAGTGATTCAATATGATCATATATTAGTCAAATGAGAAGCAGAGACATGTAACAGTGGGTTTTTGTGAACAATATTTAACAATAATATTAACACAATTTATCAAACCCCACTGATGAAGTTGTGAAACCTCTAAAAAATGTCATTAGGAAAATTATTCATTTAGAGTATTTATAGCATCATTCTCATGGAACTAACTGCCTCTGAGTGTCAGATGAGAGAGTGGTACCAGGTCATTATGAATGTGTGAAGATGATTGGCAAAAAAAGGAAAGGTAAGTTCCAACAAGTCAAAGATGAACTTTGTCCTTGTTTAGTTTCTTCTCCTTTCTCTTCTCTTCACCCTATTTTTCCTTCTTTTCACTGGAAAGAGGCTAGGATATTTTGAAGAGCTTAGAGGCCCTTTTAATAGACATGGTCATTGTGTAGGAATAATCTGAGAACATTGAATTCTGAGAACAGAATATTCTGAAAAATCAGAAGCACAGCAAACAATTTCAGAGATATTCTGGTTCTGCCACTATCCATGTGTTTAATCTTCAGAAGCCCCATACCTTCTCTTGGTTTCAGTTTTCTCATTAGTAAAATGGGGTGTGGAAAGGTGAACTAGATGAAGATTTCTACACTAGGCAGTTAGGTGGCACAGTGGATAGAGTGCCAGGCCTGGAGTCAGAAAGACTCATCTTCCTGAGTTCAAATCTGGCCTCAGATACTTACTGGATGTGTAACCCTGGGCAAGTCACTTACCCCTGTTTGCCTTGGTTTCCTCATGTAAAATAAGCTGGAGAAGGAAATGGCAAACCATTCCAGTGTCTTTGTCAAGAAAATGCCAAATGCAGTCACAGAGAGTCAGACGTGACTGAAATGACTGAACAACAACAAAAAGTTCTTCTATTTCTGGAATTTAAGTATGATCTTATGTCTTTGGTTTAGGAAGATATGAAATCCTAGTGAGGGTCAGACCCCTTAAACCACATTAAAAATAATAGTGAACTAGATTTAACTTGGATGCTGGGGAATTTGAAGTGAAACAATTTTATAATGATAAACCCAAATAGCAAAATAACATATAAAAGAATCAATGCAATTAGCAATAAAATAATCTGCTTTTTAATCTAATGACAACAGTGTAAACCCCAACAATCAAAGTGGAGATAACACATTAAAAAGAGAAAGATTCCAGAAATTTAGAGTCCATCCAATTGTTCCCTCAGGGCACATAGTGTCCCTTTTATAGAATAACACTATGTTGAAAAAGTTTTTAAAAAAGTGTTCAGGTTACTATTAGCTGGTGAACAACAAGATGGAAGATTAGTTATTTTCTCCAGGTCTCACTATCTGTAAGGCAAACCAATCCAAAACAGAACAAAAAAGCAAAACCAGAGAAGAATTATGTGCCAGAGATAAAGCAATTACTGCTATTTGCACTGAAAAAGAAAGCAAGGACCCAAAAAGGTAAGAGTCTAATGAATCAGTGATAGCATTGGAGAATACCAATCCCTGATACACTGATTCTGTACTCTTTTTATCAGCAGGGTTCATGTACCAGCATAGTACTCATCCTCACTCACTAACTCATCAATTTGGCAATTGCAAAGAACTTGGGGATTTCCTTCCATTGGCAGTCTCTGAAGTCACACCCTGCCCCATCCTTTCCCCAGTGTCCTACTGAAGTATGGGGTGAAAATCAAGATTGTCCAACTCTGAGGATAGGAGCGCGAGGTATAGAAAGGGAGGTACATGATGTATTGTGTTTCCCTTCTGCCTGGGTATCTCCTTAGATTACAACCCTAAAGGAACAGAAACTGCCCTGAACACCTATTTGCCCTCCCCTAAGCTTGCAAAAAGTAGCAGGTACCAATTCAGTCCAGCTAGAGAAATAAAGATTTGGAAGTCCTGGAGCACTGGACCAGTGTGCAAAGCTGAAGCAGGCCTGAAGGAGGAGGGACTAGAATCCACACAGGAGTAATACTTTCTTCCCTAGAAGTTACCTGGGGCAGGGATCAAGTCTGATGAAAACTGAATTCCCTATTGTAGGAGGAGATTGAGACATATTTGAGGTCTAGCCCTAGAGGTAAACCTTCCATCAAAAGTGAAAAAATTCAGAAATTAAAACTTCCAAAGAGAAAATTATAGTTCAAAACCTAGGATACAAGCAGATAAATCAACAAGGAATATGTTAAACAATATATACTGTACAACGAGGAATATACTAAATTTAGAAGAGAAGATGAATAACAAGACATCTAAAAATTGGAAGTCTCTAATAACTATCATAAAACAAAAGAAATCAGTCCAACATCTGTTCCAACACTGGATTCTATGATGAAACATAAAACCCAGTGGATTCTCAAGAGAGCATGAGCTATCATAGCAGGTTGTTTCCAAGTGGTTCAAGAGAGAAATAAGAATCTTGAGAGAAATTTAAAGGAAATAATGGCTTGAAAGTGTCTGAGACTGGATTTGAACTCTGATCTTTCTGATTCCAGGTTCAGCGTTCTATCCACTGTGCCACCTAGCTGCCCAGAAGATTATCGCAGAAGACTGGAAAGATAAGTGTGTGTGTGTGTGTGTGTGTGTGTGTGTGTGTGTGTTGTATTGGGGGAAAGGGATGAGTTATGAAGGTCTTTGAACACCAAATAGAGGATTTTGTATTTGATCCTGGAGGTAACAGGGAGTTGCTTGAGTTTACTTAGTGGGGGCAGGGGGAGTGTGGGTGTGAGACATTGCCAGAGCCTATGCTTTTGGAATAGCTCTTTGGCAGATGAGTTTTGGATGGACCAGAATGAGGAGAGACTTGTGGCAAAGAGACAGACCAGCAGACCTTTGCAATAGTCCAGATGTGACAGGATGAAGGTCTACATGAGGGTGGTGGCAGTATCAGAAGACAGAAGGTTTATTTTTGTTTTTATTTTTTGACAAGAAATGTTAGAAAGATGAAATTGTTAGGCCTTGGCCACAGATTGGATTTGGGGGTGGGAGACACTGAAGAGTTAAGGATGACATCTAATTTGTGAGTTTAGGTGCCTGCTTGGTGGATTGAGAAAAGACCATTGAATTTGGCAATCAAGTGGTCATTGAACAATTTTGGAAGTCTGGTTACTATAGGCCTTTAGGCTTGTCTGTCAGATTAATAGCCAGGAGTAGAGACCTCGGGGACTTTGCAAACTTCACTGCTTTCCCCATCCTTTATAAAGTCCCTTAACATGGATTATAGTAAATCTTTAAATCTAAAAGGTTGGCCTGCTGCAGAGGATGGGGTGAATACAACCATGTGGTCATCACCTCATGGGGTCCTGGCAGTCCCTTAGGGATTGACAGAAATAAAAAGTGGTGGAAATTTGAAACCTAAATGGGGGGGGGGGGCATCAGTGAGCCCTGGTCTTGGCTCTCTGATGAGGAAAATTAGTAGTAGTTAAAGCAGACACTCCGTGGCATTACCACCACAAAAATACAAATTACAAGACGGTAAACCTGTCAATTAAGATTGGCCCACACACAAATATGCTAAAAACGAAACTCTACTCTCTCTTAGTCTCCTTTTTTTTTTTTTTTTAATCTGTCTCTCTCTTCTTTTGGTTCTACCCTAGTCAGGCATATTCAAAGCTAGAAGGAACCTGTTATCTCTCTAACTGGTGGTTTATGAAATTTTCCTCCTCTTTTTGCTTCAGAAAGCTTTCAACAATGTCATAATTCATTTATTCGTGATAACAAATGTTAAGTATTTACTACGAACAGAGTACTAGTCTAGGCCCTAAGGAGCAGTAGAGAGTAAGACCCTGCCCTCATACAGTATGCTACCTAATGAAAGGCTAAGACATCATTATAGCTATTACATAATATTATTTTTTAAATTAAATTCATAGAGAGGTGCCAAAAAAAGGTGCTATGTGAGGTCCAATGTTGTTACAAGTCAATAAGATATAGGAAGGTTTCATGGAGAAGGTGACTTTAGTTGGGCTTTTAAGACAGAATAGTATTTTTTTTTCCCTAGGCTTTTAAGGTAGAAAGCTTTTAAAGTTTAGAGTGCAGGGAATGCAGGGGGAAAAGGACATTCCAGGAATAGATAACATCTGAAGCAAAAGCACAGAGTCTGGGAAATTCAGGCTGTGTCTGCAAGATAAAGAATAGCTGAGTGTGGCTTAGTGTTAAGTAAAGGGCATTAAGATGAAAGAAGACTGTGGAAAGGAAGGGTAGAACTAAGTTTTAGAGTGCCTTGAATGTAACAAGTCTCTTCTTTGGTTTCCTTCATCGTATAACCTCACACAACAGTACTCCAGGATCCAGGGTAGGATCATAGGGATGGCTTGGACCATCTGGACCCAGGCAGACTGCAACTCAATTACATCCAAAAGAGTCTTCTAGATGGGCAATCTCTATCTCACTGCCTCAGAGATCATCTTAGGATTTTGGGACACAGCATGGTCTTTTCCACATCACTGTTTTATCTGGTTGGCATGGTTTCTCTCTCTTTGGTCAGCATATAAAATTTTAGATCTTAAAAGTCTCAACAGCTTAAATTTTTCATACTGATGTTATTTCAATTGTAATTATTGATTACACTACCCTAGGGCAATGACTTCTTATTTATCCTGTCAAAGAGTCAATTTTGACTTCTGATAATTTATTTTTCTGAGCCTTTCTCTGTGAAATCTGTGAAAATGCAATAGCCAGGAAAACACAATTGAATAAAGGTAATAAAGGTTAACATGATGAATGATGATGAATAAATAGCCAACCTAAAATTAAATCAGATTTATTATTGTCTCTATTATCTGGTTGGGTAAGAATTGCTACTTAAAAAGGACATGTCATGTTTGTTTTTTGTGCTAATGTAATACAGTTAATGGCAGAAAAAAAGAACTGATGTACCTGAAAATATATAAAATAAATTACATGAAGAGAAGCTTATGGACTCTCATCTCCCCAAAGAAATATTGAAAGATAAAAACCTTAAGAAGTAACTTCAAATTTACTTATTAAAGGTAATGTAGAATTAAGTTCAATTGAGTCCAAATTCGGGGAGACTCTAACTTCCTTGAGGGCAGGGAGTATTTGGTTTTTGTCTTTGTATCTCTAGTATCAGATACAGTGTCTTGCACATAGTGGGCTCATCAAATGTCTGTCAAACTACAGTCGGACAAAGTCACTCAATACTGATTAACTAGGAATTGATTAGATTTTAGGAATGATATCAACCTAGGAAAGAAGAGACCATGATTCTGAAATGTATCTTAATATATTGTGGAAATATATCATGGAAAATATACATCAAATAGAGATCCAAAGAAGGCCCCAATACAATCTTTAAACTGATTATTGGAGTATGAATTCATGGCTAGAAAGATAACAGGAATAGTTGGTAATCCACTCCAGTATCTCTGCCAAGAAGACCCCAAATGGGGTCATGAAGAGTCAGACATGACTAAACACAACTGAAAAAACAAAACATAAAGTCATGTAATATTACAGTAATCATCCTTTCTTTTATCTTCATTTATTTCCCTCATTTATTCAACAAAAATTAATTAAGCACATCATAAATATAAAACAAGAGACCTGTGGTGGGTACAGAACTGGCCTTGGTCAGGGAGTTCAAGTTTAGCTTCTGATCCATGTTGGTAGCCAGGTAAGTCTATGAGACTTTAAGTAGTGGAGGCAAAGCTGATCTATATTGGAAGAGTGAGTTTTCTCACTAGAAGTCTCATATTCCAATGAAACCACAGGTCTGGTTCTAAATAAAAATGTACAAAATACTGGACCTGAGTGGAGCTCAGGGAGGGAGCCTGAACTCAAGGACTTGGGTCCTTAAAGTCCACTCTCTTTGCTTTACACCATCCTCCCTCCTCATGATGTTGCTTCTCTTAGTCAACCAGTCCTCATGTTTCTCAGTTTAAAAAATCCTATTAATTGCAAGTCTAGAAATCACTGAGGGTTCTGTTTTTTTTTTTAGCATCATCACATTATGAGATCTAAAGTGTGGCTCTTTCTGACATTAGGTGTCACTAATGGCTTGAGTCAATGTGACACTTTATGTAGAATCTGGATTCTGAATTCATGGAGCAAGAATCTCATTTTAGTAACATACTCTGTGGGCTTTAGAATGACAGTAACATAAATGTTATGTGTAAAATGAGGAGGAAATTTTGCTGCTTTGGGGTAAAATGTTAAATAATGGGTAGAAAACCTTGCCTTCTTGTGGTGAGACTAGGTATGATTATTTTTTCATATTCTGATAACCTGTATTCTTAGATCCATGAGATTCTGTTTGAGTTATTATGATGCATTTCAGAAAAAATGTAGTTTTACATGTCTTCTCTCCACAAGTATGTTCCCCCCCTTAATTCTTCTTGAAATTATTTTCCTATTTTATAAGCATTGACTATTTCTCCCTACCAGTCCCCTACCAATAAACAGTAAAAATAAACAAACCAAAAACCCCAAATCAAAACTGAGCAGAAGAAATTTCCACATTGGCCATGTCCTAAAATTCATGTCTCAGTCTGGATTTTATGTCCATCACCACTCTGACAGGAGTTGGAAGAAGTAATTCTTCTTTTCTACCTTATTTCTTCAGGGATGTCTGGTCAGGGAGGGAATAAGCCCTGGGACAAACACTGGGCTCAATGTTGGTAATATGCAAAACGTGTAAAGCAGGAGAGGTTTTGCTTTGATAGGGCCACCACCATTCAGCTGTGACTCCACCCCAGCTTCCTAAGAGATCCAGTGTCCTAGACCTACTTGACCTAACACCAGAATGGTTTCTTTATCAGCTGCCCAGTGTGTGTGTGTGTGTGTGTGTGTGTGTGTGTGTGCGCGCACACATGCAGTGTATTTGTGACATCAAATTCACCATCTTTCTCCAGTAGACACCTAATGCATCTAGAATTAGCAACAATTCTCTCTCTTTTCCCCCAAATTAATAGTAGCTTCTTTAAAAAGTTTTTTTTTAAAAAACAACTCTGATTTATACTTGATTCAGGTAGGATTAATTTTAAATCCCTGGTATGAGAATAACAAAGCTTTAGCTCTCTACATAACAAGAGAGAAAATTAGTTATTTTCTTAAACATAATATGTATTCAAGTCTTGTTTTCTAGCATTACAAGTTTTAGCATAAACTGCTATGTGATGAATATCCATTTTATACATACAATTCTGTGACACCTGGTTGCTTTTTTAAACCATAATTCTCAGCTTTCTCATTTCCAGATGTTTAAAATATCAATGCCTACACTGTACTGATTTAGATACTTGCTTGCAGATGTTGGTTGAATGCAACTGGCACCAGTTATTCTTTTAATATATGCTACCACGGTATTCTGCAAAATATTCTATGAATGATTTTGAATGCTTAGGAGATATTGCTAGAACCTGAGAAAAAAGTTAAAGAAAAAAATCAATTAATGTGTATCTTTTATTGATTCTTCTGGCATGGAGGAACTACCACTAAACAGGTCCTTGCTCTATACTGCCATCTACTGCCTGTTGGTAGAACAAGATAACATGTCAGATATGACTAACCATACATTAAAAATTCTTTTCTGGAGATCTATGGATCTAGGTTGTAAGATGTAAATGATCTGGATGTTCACATTTCCTATTTCAATTGCGATGGAAGTCTTTACCTTTAGATTTATATGCACATATTAAATGAAAATCACACTTTCTATTCCTTCTGTGTTTAGCTGTTTATATTAAATATTTTAGAATGAATTGAATTCTCAGTTTAGTTCCTTAGAATTCTAAGTGGAAAAGTTAAATTCTCCCTTCTTAGAACTTATTGCTTCCAAAAAAGCAGGCTTCTGAATCCCTCAGAAACTCTAAGGGCCTGTATATTGACGATAATCTAACCCCACTACTTAGGAAGGTGAGCATCAGTCGTATAATATTTTCTTATTGTTCAGTTATTTCAGTCCTATCTGACTATTTGTGACCTCATTTTGGGGTTTTCTTGGCAAAAAATATTGAAGTGGTTTGCCATTTCCTTTTCTAGTTCATTTTATAGATGAGGAAACTGAGGCTAACAGGGTAACTTGCCCAGGGACACATAGCAGTAAAAGTTTTCCTGACTCCAGTCCTGGTTCTCTATCCATCGTGTCACCTAGCAGCTTACTATACAAAATTTAGGTTCAGATAATTAAAGCTGAGCCTAGTTAGTATGATTTTCCCCCTTTGGGGATAGTACATACCTCCTAGGATACTAGACATGTTCTCCTTTTCTTTGAGGTAAAGTAAGTCAAGGAGGCAGTGTGGTTTATGAAACAGGAAAAAACAACTGACCTTGAAGAGAGTAAAGGGGTTCAAGTCTTGCCTTTGATATGTACTGATTATGTGACCACAGGCAAGTCACTTAATGTCCTCAGTGCCCCAGGCAGCTGTATGACAGGGTTGTACAACAGCTCCTGACCTGAATTTCTGGAGAGTTTCCACACAGAGAATTCCCTGCACCAATGAAATCACTTCTGGTCCAAAAAAAAAAAAAGCTAAACACCATCTTCAGAGGCAAAACAACATGATTGATTAGAACTGGATTAGACTGCTGACCAGGAGGAATCTCTCAGTTTGAGGTACTCCTTGGAAGACTGAGAACTGAACTGAGATAAAGCTTATAATTATTATGGACCTCAAACAAAGCATGAGATCTTAGTAGCTGAATGAAATTTCTTTTGTTAAAGCAAAATGACTTGAGAAAGTCAATATCTTGGAACTTTTATGCATGATAAAAGATCTGCACAAACTTGTAGAATTAGACTGTGTCTGTCAGATAAACATTACTAAAAAATAAACAAGAATGACATCTAATTTAATTGATGTAATTATTTATGTCTCTTGATCAATTTAACTCCAAAGTACAGGTGAATGGACTTTTGGGATCTTGAGGACATTTAATCAACTCCCACAGGGAAACAACAGACTCCTCTGAAATCATGTTAAACATTGCTATTACTACGGCTTCCATGAAAGGCAAGGTAAGGAAAGCCATTTCAGAGAAATTGACTCAGCTGTCATTGCATAAAAAAAGCAGAATTACCTCCAGTGATAGTTCCATTATTTTAGTGATGAATGTTTCACAGTGTATTACCAATGACAGTATTTGTAAATCCTTTCTGTAAGAACATGTGTCTCAGGCAATATAATATGTTGAGAGGGATCAATCCGAGTTGTCTGAGGTATGGAGGAGGGGAGAGGAAAGCATTCAGACAATGAATGACACCTCAAGGTTTTCAGGCCTTTTCTCCTTTTCCAAAACTCTTCAAATGCTCATTTATCTCTATTAATGGTATTCCTACCTTTGTTAGTAGGAAAACTGTGATGACCCCTGTGTGTAATGTCACTGTGACCTCAGTGCTCAGTAAACTTTAGTTGGTCTTTGCTGTTCTTTCCAATTATAGTGTAGTCTGCTTACTTCACTTGGCAGAAATTTGCATAATCTTCCCCAGTTTCTCCTTATATTCATCTTATGACACAGAAATATTCCATTTTATTCATTTACCACAATTTTTAGCTATTCTTTAGTCAATAGTCATCTACCTTTCCAATTCTTTGCAATTAAAGAAATGTTACTATAGATATTTGGCACATGTGGTACCTTTCTGGTTATCTTGGACCTCATTGGGCATATTTAAAATAATGGGATCTCAAGGTCAAAGGGAAGGGATATTTTAGTCACTTTCCCAGAGAGCTCAGGCGCAAGGTGGTACAGTGGACAGAGAGGCTTCTGCTTGCTGCTCTTTGTCCTTCATTCTCAAAGAGGACCATGACATCAGGAAGGTGATGCCATGACATGCAAGTGAATCAGATTTAAGTGAGGGAGGGCTGTGCAAAGTCACCAGGCTCACTTTCTCCTCTGCAGTCATCTGGGCCCAGTGGCTAGATATGGATCAGGACAACTAGAGATGGCCCAGGATGCAGTGGAGCACCTTGGCTTTTTCCAACCAAGTTCTTTAACCAGTCTCAGTTGGTCCTGGAGTCAGAGACACCTGAATTCAAATTTAGCCTCAGACACTTAGAAGCTGTATGACCCTGAGCAAATCACTTAACCTCTGTTTGACTTAGTTTCCTCAACTGTAAAATAAAAATAACAATAATAGCCTCTGCTTTATAAAGTTATTGGGAGGATCAAATGAGATAATATTTGTAAAGTACCTAGCACAGTACTTGGCATGTAGTAGGTGCTATATAAATGCTTATTCCCTTCTTTTTTCCCTTTCCTCCCATGTCTTCTTAGTATTATTCCAAATAGCTTTGCACAATGATTAGACGGATTCACAGCTCCAACAGCAAGTATATTAATTTGACCATATTTCCACAGCCCCTCCAACAGTGATTGTTCTTATCCTTCGTCATCTTAGCCAATTTGCTGAGGCAAAACCTCAGAGTTATTTTGATTGCCCTGGTAGGTGCTAGACACTATGCTCAGTGCCCAGGATATAAAGACACCAATTAAACAGTCCCCGCCCTAAGAGAGTTTACATTCTACTGAAAAGAAACAGCCTGTATATAACAAAGTATAGACAAAACATAATCAAAATAAATACGAAATATTTTTGATGAGGGAATGAATTTACATGTAATAGGCAATGAATCAGGCAGGAGGCAACACCTGAACTGTGCTTTGAAGGAAGCTAAATTCAACAAGGTGGAGGAAAGAGGGGAGGATATATCAGGCAAGAGGGAAAACCCATTAAAGTACAGAGTTTATGCAGAATTTTAAGAACTAAGTAGATCAGTTTGGTGGGAATGTCTAGTGTATGAAGGGAAAAATGTGTGATCAGTCTGGAAAAACAGACTGGAGCTAGACTGTGAAGGGCTTTAAATGAAAGAAAAGAGGAATTTGTATTTTATACTTAAGGAAGTAGGAAGCCACTGAAGATTCTTTAGCAAGATAAGTGATATAGTTCTTTGTTGTCCAATCATTTTCAGTTATGCCTGACTCTTCATGACACCATTTGGAATTTTTTTTTGGCAAAGATACTAGAGTGGTTTGCCATTTTCTTCTCCATCTCATTTTATAGATGAAGAAACTGAGGCAGCCAGGGTTAACTGAACTTGCCCAACGTCACACATCCACTAAGTGTCTGAGGTCAGTTTTGAACTCAAGAAGATGAGTCTTCTTGACTCCAGGCCCAGCACACTATCCACTGTGCCACCTAGCTGCCCAAATCAAAACTTTAGGAATATGAATTTGGCAGCTATGTGGAAAGTGGATTAGAAAGGGAAGAGACTGGATGAAGGAAAAACAATGAGAAGGCTATTGCAATAGTCCAGGTGGGAGGTGATAGAGGCCTGAATTGAAAGATGAATTTAAGATGTTTTGTAGTGATAGAATTAGACTTGGCAACTTATTAGAAATGGGGTAACTCAGTGTAAGCAACAGTCATGATTCCAATAATAACCGGGGGTAACGGGACTGTAGGACTGTGATGCCCTACCTAAAATAGAACAGGTTGCAACAGGGGCAAGTGTTGCTGGGAAGATGATAAGTGCTGTTTTGGAGATGGTTAGTTGGAGATGTCTATAAAGCACAAAAAAATGGAGATAGGCAGCTGGCAGGAGTGATTGGCGTAGGATTGGAAACGGAGAGATAAATGCTAGATCTGCTGATTTGGGGTTCATTTGAATATAGGCATGATAATTGAATTTGTAGTTGCTAATGAGATCACCAAGAGAAAGAAGGAGGAGTACCCAGGATAGTGCGCTGGGCTACACTCACGCAAAGGGGGTGGGGCTTGGCTGATGGTCCAACCAACAGGACTGAGGGGGTTACACACCCCTCAAATGGACCGCATCTGCTTTTGCTGACGTGAAAGACAACGCCTCTACTTCTCTGCAAACTGCAGAAGACCGTATTAAAATATCCTGTCATCATCAATACTGCAGATTTTCCAAATACAAGATGACTTCCATTTAATTCTGTAACTTCGCCCTTTCAAATCGTGTGAGTCACCTTCAGGCCCCGTATGTCTAGGGAGAATGAAGCAAAATAAAGATAGCGATGTATCTAATATTCTCACACTCATGTGATAATGTGTAAATCAAGGTGACTTTATTTTTAGTGTTAGCTAGAAGCCAAGTTCCTTCAATTTCAACAAGCCAATGGAGAGAAAAAGTGAAAACATAAATACTGGCATTCTAGTGACTACTGGGGAAGAAAGCGGATGACAGAACACCAAAGAATCCGACCCTCAGAAGCCGAATCTAATTTAATTGAATCTAATAATGATTAAGAAAGTAAAATTGTTCTTATAGAGACTGGCTTGTTGTTCAATTCATATGCATAAAAGGTAAAAAACCAAAACAAACATACAGACAAAAAAACACCCTTCCTACCACCATGCCTTCTACCAACAAACAAACTAAAACAAGAAAAAACTCAAACAGTACTAAAACTAATTCAAATACAGATTTTTTTTTTCTTCAAAATAGCTATTCAGAGTGAAAAATGAAATTCACTCTAGTGAAGCTGGATCAATATATTTCAGTACACACATATAAGATAATGATTGATGTTTGGTTTTTGAAGATATTCTTAATGACCTGTTTCAAAGGAAATTAATGAATAGTCCACCTGAAGTAACAGAACACAAGTTCTGTTTACTGAAAGATTATTTCAAATGAGTTCATTAAAATCCAACTGTTTCTCAATATGATACTTTGTGAAGTCTAAAACATTCACTCCTAGTGTCATATCTTCCTACTGTGAGACAGGTAGGTCAAAAGAAATCCCAAGTTCTCTATTTTCAGAATTATAAGGTTGAAAGGAATAGAGATAAGTGTTTTTAGTGAGTCCATCATCCACATTTTGAGGAGATCCCTACCTAACCCACTTTAAGAGTGTGCCTTTCTTCTACTATCTTACAGGGAGGCATTACAGCACTTTACAACTAAATTGTTTCAATGGATTAAATATTTCATTTGAGTGTAACTTGGATCTATTATGTTGAAGCTAATTTAAATATACTCTATGCTCAGAAAAATTTAGGATAGCCTAAATCTAACTATTTAGGAAGACACATCTACTGCAAAAAGTCATATAGCTATACAGAAACAGCATAAATTATTTTGGGATTATTTGTGTTTAAGATGACTCTCAAAAACTGATGTGAGGAAAAAAAGTTGAGAGAGTTTTTGTTTGTTTGTTTGTTTTTTGTTGGTTTTTGTTGGCTTTTTTTTTTTTTTGGTAATAGTGATGATAGTAGAAAAAAAAGAAACAAAGTACACGTAACAGACCAAGAAGTTGCCTTGTATTTTTTTGAACATTTTGATTTATAGTAGAAATAACCAAGCCTAATCAGTACATGAGAGGCAACATGATATAAAGAATAGAAGGCAGGTCTCAAAGTCAGAGAGACCAGTGTTCAAGTAACCAAGGACAAGTACCCTTAATGTTCATTGTCCCTTGTAACTCTCTAAGACCAGATGCTACAGATGAGCTGTGGATTTGCTCAGGGGCAGAAAGAGGTCCACACTGGGAAATAAAATCACAGGTCTAAACAAAAAAATAAAAAAAATCCATATAGATTCACCAAGAAGACATCATAAATTCCTACCGTAACTTGATTAAACCCACATCCACCCAATACACATGGTAGGAAATGATTATTTCTCTTAAATCTCACAGAATTTCATTTTTCTTCTCTCTTATTCTGCTTCACTTAGAGTTATTTGCATATTTCGCATCTCTTCCCTCCTAGATAGTAAGTTTCTGGTGGGCAGGGACTATCTCTTATTGATCTCTGTATCCCCTTCAGGACCTAGCACAGTGAGTGCCTTGTACAAAGCAGACATCAAAGAATAATAGCCTCATAGAACTGACTCATGTTGCTCTATTCTTTCACCTATGGCAAAACTCTTAATGGTTTGAAAACTCTAATTTTAAAATTTCCATTGGGTCTATCATCTCTCCACTAAAGCCCTACTTCGATGGTCCATTTTGGCCTGGATATGATCCCAAGTTCTTTAAGGCTACAGAGCAGAGCAAAAGCTCTGATAGGTCCTACCAAACTGAAAATATTTCTGGTATTAACCTGGCTATGAATTTTAGGTCTGTTTTCTGAGGACCAACTTAGAGAGGCTCTTTAGCAAGAGGCTGGCCCTTGGGTGATATTTTTTTTTTTTCATTTGCAACAACTCAGAAAGACCATCTATTGAGGCAAAAAAGGAGTTTTGAGCTTCATCATGAGACCCAACACATTCTGAAAGTACAGAAATGAGAGGCATATCATCACTGGTGCTCCTGGAGGCATGGAATAGATCAAACAAATGAATAAATCATTATTCTTTTTCATAAAAGGATATTCATAACCATACAGAGACCGTTAAAACATCAAGGTTTAGGAATTCTGATAAAAGAAGTTAGTTATCTTCCATCCATCATTTTTTCTTCTTTTGTCTATTAAACTATTTATTTCTCCCCAGAGGATCATAAGATTATTAATCTAGAACTGGAAACATCAAAGGCCATATGATCCCACCCTTTCATTTTACAGATGAGGAAAATAAAACCTAGGGAAATTAAGTGACACTTCATGGTTAAAAGTGTTAGCAAAGGAATTTTAACCTAAGTTCTCTAATTCAGAGCCAGGACTATTTCCACCTGACTATAACATGTTACCTCAGTTCAAATAAAAATTTTTTGGCCATAATTAGAGAAATACAGACTAAAGGGCCTCAGTAGACCAGGTAGTCATATTTAGAATTCTCAGGAGTGAGGGAGTGAAAATTTCGCCTTTTTTCACGAGGTGTTAATGGAGTGGAAAGTATCAGTTACCAACAAAGTTTTAGTAGAGACAAAAACAAAAACCCCAGCCCACAAAAGGGCTGTAAAGGAGGTACAAAGAATAAAGAGAAATCCTAGAAAATAGCCACTACCACCCCCACTCCCCCTCCCATTCCCTGCCCAAGAGCAGAGGGACTCCCTAAATCACTGAAGAGCTACCTGAGAGGTCAGAGGTGAGTAGCCAAAGAGCAGAGGTTTGGCCAGAGGATAGCTTGGGATCAGCCAAAAAGAGGCACTGGATGCTGGACTGCTTGATGTAAGAGCAACATGGGGAAAGCCTAGGTGAACTCAGCCGACTTCCTGGACTTGTGTTTTGACGGACATTTGAAGCTGCGACCAGACAGGAGCCAAATAAGATCCAGTTTTGGAATGCGCTCAGTTGGGATTATGTGGACTTGATGGTAAGATGGGGAAGACACAGTATGCCTGTTGGAGGTTATTCCTTTGCTCTTAGTTCTATGTTGTTTGCATCATAAAACTACCTCTGGCACTTGGTAAACAGCACACATCTAAGGGCAGAGTTGGATTGTCCTGTATTCTATAGACTGTTCTGAATAGAGATTTACTCTAGGACTTTGAGTGGGGGCTCTGTGCCAGAGAGCAGAGTAATATCATCCAAAAATGACCTAGCCCCTTCAGGACTGAAATAAGGGTTACAGATATAGAATGATTTAAACTTCCTATTTCTTTAGAAACACAAAGTAGGAAATATAATTTATTTCCACAGATGATTTTCCTCCTTGTTTATCACATGGGGGCAGCCATTTGACATCAAACAACAAAACACCATTAAAACACACACACACACACGCACACGCACACCTGTTTTCTCAAAATATGCTTTTTTTTCCTTTTCTTCATAACATCAGGTACCCAGAAACTCTTATTCAAACATTTAAATTGTGACTGCTAGTTTTTTTTGCTTCTGAGCTTCAATAAGGTCAAATTCTCCTCTAGAGGGAAAAAAAATTTAACTAGTTTAATGGACAAAACAGTATTCTATTTCCTGTTCATCAGAAAACATTGACAAAAATGATAACACAAACAAACACACATAGCTAACAGGAAACAGCAAAGGGGATGGATTCATAACATCTGGGGAGAATATTCCACTCATGTAATCTCACTCTGAAATTATCCATCAGTCCTCTTATGAGCTGAAGGAAAATCTAATGTAATTGGGTCCCAATTTATTTTGTTATTTTAGTCCTAGGGATATCATTTCTAAAATCTGTAAGATAAATACTGAGTGACAAAGACCTCATTTAAACAAAGCCCACAGAGGCAGCTTGTTATGTTTAGCCTCATTAGGTTGGAGAAGAGCATCAGGCCCTCAACTCTATTCAGTTATCTTAACCCTAAGTATTAATAACAGCATTAAATGAGGTCACAGTAAATTCCACTCTGGTATTTCTGCCACAAACAAGTCAAACGTCCCTTGATTCTCATTATAGAGAAGAAGTACTTTTACTCTCTCTGGATTTACACGCAGCCTGAGTTATTCATGGCTTATAAAAATATTCAGATTACTCAAAGAAACATCTCAAGCCATTTTTACATTACATTATATTGTTTGGAAAAATATCATTTTAATGGGTCTCGCATGCATTAAATAACTCTAGAGTCTTTTATTATACTCTCTAAATATCATGACTGCTGTTTTGGATGAGCTCCTTGACTCTTAATGTAGTGACACAAATTCATACCTGTATCCCCCAACTGGTTTTTGGAAGGCAGGGTGGTGTAATGGAAAGTATGCCAGATTTGGAATCATAGGATTTGGGTTCAGTATCATAACTTTATCAGTTACAATTGGCTAAGGCACTCTGCACCTCCCTTCATCATGTAAAATGAAGAGGCTAAGGCTTAATGTCTTCTAACGTTCCTTTGATTTCTAAATTTATGATTTTATGATTCTTCAGACTTTTATTTCTCACTGTATAACCAAGTAACTACAATAGAGAAGGTCCTCAATTCAAGTGGGTACTGCTTGAGGAACTGGGGCTTGGAGAAAACTTTGGTTTGAATTTGGATTCTGAAATTCACTTATTGGCAAAGAAGAGTCTTTCTGACCTTCGGTTTCCTTACTGGTATCATGGAGATAGAATACTTTCAACTACCTTTAATAGAATGGTTGTGAGTATGACACGAGATAATGCACAGATTCATAGATCTAGGGTTAGAAGAGACCTCAGAGGTAATCCAGTCCAATCTCCTTATTTTACAGTTGAGGAAACTGAGGTCCACAGAAATTAAATGATTTGCTCAAAGTCATCGATCTAATTGTCATAGGCAAGATTCAAACACAGTCCTCACATTCCAGAGTCAATTCTCTTTCTCTTGTACCATGTTGCATTGTATGTAAAGTATTTTGTAAAGTATATAAACCTAAGTTTTGATTATTTTGAAAAATGAATCATGAAGTAGTCACATTACCTGCTGCATATTTCCATTGGGCTGAAACAAATTACTATATTTTACATATTTTAAACTTCTCATAGCGCAAATTAATACATGTGACCACTTCGTGAGATTCATTATTTGCATTAGGCAGGACTTAGCCATTATTATTATTATTAATTATTATTATTATTATTATAACTCTAACTTGCTAATTTGGACAATGAATGTTCACAATACAAAATAATTTTTTTGTTTCACAAAGATTTAGTGCAGTGATCCCTTGAAAAATGAATTCTAGGGATTGGTTCTATACCTGATGCTTCACTGGTCTGGGGAATTCCAGGTTGAGAAACTTCTACCTCTGTAGGTCAAGACCTTCTCCATAACTTAAAATCTTATTGAGTTGCTTTAGCGTTTTGAAAAATCAAGTGGTTTTCCTAATGTGTGAGAGCCATTATACGTCAGAGGCAGGGTTTCACTTTAAGATTTCTTGGTTCTGAGATCAGGTTTCTAGGCACTATGTTGAGTCTCAAGTTCTTTGAGTCCATTTAAATGGAGTTATCTCCTAGTCCATTCAAAATATAACAACTTAATAAATGGCTACAGATTGTAAGAAATACATCTCTTTCAGAAAGCAAGGGATGAATATATAAATGCATATAATTTTGTTATCTGATTTGGTAGCTGATAAAGGAATAATTGTCAATTAGTTTGAGGCTCTGACAGTGGCAGATTGGTGGGACAATATTACTGTGTGGTGCTTTATTTTCACAATCTAACACTTTTAAAATGAATAAAAGGGTGTCACAAACTTCTAAGATGTTTATGTGCCACAGAAGGCCTCAAGTGTATAGCTCTTCAGCTTTCTTTCATGCTGGCATATTTCATAAAAAAACCATGTGTAGTCCATTAAGTGTGTTATTGCTAAGATTCAGCAGAAAAGATACAGTTTAAGAAGAAAGTGGTCACAAGACAATGAGAGATTCTGATACTTTTTGGCTACACCTAGATGGGAATATCACAATTATTCCTTCATGAATAATTCTCATATATGTGAAAATACTTAAAGAACAAACCTATTAAACAAAAATTCAAATAAAAAGAAATAATTTATAGTATCAATACTTACTTCTTTCCTTCTAGTAGTTGAAAGGACTGATAACTGGGGAGAGGACTGAGAATATGCTGACAATCTTGGATGTCCATAAACATTTGGTTGTAAAAGTATGTAGTGTTTAGTTTTTAGGATTCACCCTGGAAGATTGTTGGTGGCAGGGAGGTAGGAGTAATGAATGACTAATGACCCTTCAAGTAATGACTTGATTTAACTGAAAAATAGGAGAAAATATCTAGTCTATATTACTCGTCGAGCATACCTATTAGATTACTTTGATACTGTCTGACATTATGTGAGTACTAATGCAGCATGTAGTATATCCATCTATTACCCTTAGGCCTGTTTAACTCAAAGAAAAACATTGAGAATGAAGAATGTCTGTTGTACAGATTGTGATATATAGTTGGCTGCATATCCCATAGAACTGGTTCATCAATATATATATATATATATATGTATATATATATATATATACACATACATATATCTATCTATCTATCTATATATATACACATATACACCTTGGGAAAGCAGTTCAGATGGAAAGCGAACTGGGCCTATAATTGAACAGGGGAAAAAATGTGGGCTATATTGCGTTTGGGAAATTATGCAGTGTTCTCAATGATTCCAAACTTCATCTTGACAAAATCTCATCTTTTCAACACCAATATTCTTCTGTTCGTACTATAATCATAAAAAAATAGTGATAACAGCTAACACAAATTATCTCATTTGATTCTCACAATAACAGTATGAGGTAAGTACTATTATTATGTATCATATTTGATTTCTGAGGCAAAGAGAGATTAAGTAATTTGCTTATAGTCACATAAATAATAAGGTTGAGAGGATATGATTAGATTTTACAGATTCTAAGACCAGAGCTCTAACCACCATACCAAATTGCCTCCAAAGACACATATTCTATGTGGTAATAGATCATAGAATACCAACATCTCAGAGGACTTAGAAGATAATAAAGGTATATCTCATAGCTTATGTGATGGAATAAAACAGTATTGATCCTGTGAACAATGATCCCAAGGAATAATACTTCCCATTTCCCTAAGGATCTAACTTGCCAGGTGCAGTATCAGAAAAACTTATTAAGACTGAGCTATTGAAAATGTATATCCTCTGACGGTGGCCAACCTATGTGTTTTATTTTATGAGTGCTTGGAGAGTAATTACCACCATTTCAAGAAAAAGCATCTACATGGCTTTCAGAGGGCTGCAGTTTGGTAATTAAGTATTACTTCCCTCCCCTCTCCCTTATTCTCTAGGTTTACCAGTTACTTAAATTTCATTGTGAATAAATACTCTTCTTAGATCTTTTCCCAAGTATCGTTTTTTGACAGAAGGGAGAATGAGAGTGTAAAAAGTATGAATTTAGGACCCTGGGCAAGTCACTTAACCTCATTTGCTTCGGTTTCCCCATCTGACATGAGTGAAAAAAACTGAACAACAATGTAGGAAGTGAGTTTCCCTATAAACATAGAGGTTCAGATGGTAGGTGATGATAGTAAGAAGAAGGCATGGTTCACCAAAAACAGAAGAAAAAGAAGAAGAAGAAGAAAAAAGGAGGAGGAGGAGGAGGAGGAGGAGGAGGAAGAAGAAGGAAGAAGAAGAAGAAGAAGAAGAAGAAGAAGAAGAAGAAGAAGAAGAAGAAGAAGAAGAAGA
>NW_020954590.1:44948731-44980222 GCF_900497805.2 Vombatus ursinus | reverse complement strand
GAAGAAGAAGAAGAAGAAGAAGAAGAAGAAGAAGAAGAAGAAGAAGAGTGGGTCACTGAAACATCGTTTTAATCACAGAAGAGAACAGAAGGAAGGCCAAAAGGAATCATGGACAAACAGTACAGTTTTGAAAGCTATATACTGAAATTTTTTATATTTAAAAAGAAAAGCAAGCTCTATATAATGGTGATTCTCAGCTTCATATATGATCTTCTGTTCATATAAATCTTCTTTTTCAGTTGTACCAGACTCTTTGTGACCCCATTTGTGGTTTTCTTGGCAAAGATAATGGAGAAGTTTGCTGTTTCCTCCTCCAGCTCATTTTACAGACGAGGAAACTGTGGCAAATAGGATGAGTGACTTGCCCAGGGTCACAAAGTTATTAAGCATCTTGGGCCAGATTTGAACTCAAGTCATCCCAGATTGCAGTCCTGGTGCTCTATCCATTTCAACACCTAGCCATCCCTTCTTCTATTTTATTATATATAAATAAATACTCATTTTATTTGGTGTTTGTTTAGTGCAAAAATTAAAAAATAAACTACTAAAAAAAAGCATGAATTTAATGGGCACATGGAAGGTTGAGAAATCTTGGAGGGGAAAAGGGAGAAGAAAGAGAAGTCTGGGAGTGCCAAAGATAAAAACTTTGACTGTTTCTCAGTTTTCTTATGGGGTGGACAGTCACTGTAATCATCATCATCATCATCATCATCATCATCATCATCATCATCATCATCATCATCATCATTATCATCTGCCTTAAATTAAATGATTATTTGATAAGTTCACACTAAGGGTTGTAAAAAGAGATTTAACACAGGCAAAGTCCTTTACCTCTAAGACCTCACAGTCTAAAACCAATGCAAATATAGATAGAAACATTGAGGATATAACTTAAATGTCTGAGTAACTAAGTTAATCATGTATAATAATTGTGTATTAATTAATATACCAATTCAAAAGATATTCTGACCTAATAGATGAATGAATAAGAAATCATTTATCCAGTTTTGATTATGTCCTAAGTACTCTGCTGAGACTTAGGGATACAAATACAAAAGCAAAGACAGTCTTATCCTCAAGAATCTTGTATTCATTTCACTGGTATCATACACAGGGGTGTGATATCCAGGGAAAAGAATATTTTGAAAGGTTTCAGGGATGGTGAATGGGGCCATAGGGGAGTATACTGACACACCCCATATAGAAGCAATTGGAAGGGAAAGGTATGGTTGAAGATAACATCTCCATGAATGTTTAACTTCCTAAATCTTCATAATGATATGAAAAAAGGAGGCTATTCAGAGATAAAAAGACCAGGGCACTCTTAATGAATACAAGCTAATATTCACATAGCACTAATGAGGATCACTTAAGCCTGCTTTTGAGGACAATGGAAGCTACCCCCTTAGCATAGGGCAAAAGGAAATTTTGAATACTAACCAACGGGAGCTACCTTAGTTTAAAGAGAGAGAATAGCATCACCCACTGTGAAATATAGGTAGAACTCTGAAGTTAGCATTCTTGCTGCTAAGTGTGTCAAGGAATTTTAAAATTCGTGAAGTACAGTTTATAGAAGGAAAAAAAAACCAGGTGCTACTTTGTGCTGTGCTGTTTTTTTTTTGTTTAATAATTTCAGGCAAGTGGATGCCTTTTTCAGAGGAGTAATAACTCTTAAAGGTGTAATGACACTGTCATTGGGTGATTTGTTGTTCAATACCCTTCTATGTAAATGGAAGCTGTTTATTACACTCCAGGAATTATATTGAATTACTAATATTTTTTTCTTATAAAATGAATGACATAATGACAACATGATGTCAGCCACTTCATCTACAACCAATTGCTATGGTGAAGGATATAAGAGCTCCATTCGTTTAATGATGATGATGATTTAATAGAATCATGTCAAGCAAGACATGGTGAACTTGGGCATAGCTGGGAAGAACAAGAGGTTGAAAAACTTTTTGAAGTCAAGAAATCTTGATGTCAAGAAAAAAAAAAGAACCCGTGGAACTATGATAAATGTTAAGTCCTGATCAGGAAGGAAACTGTTAATTACTTTATTAGGCAAATTGTAATAAAGAAATATTTATATCATATTAATGGATTAACATGGTTAGTATTATGATCATATTAACATAATTCCTACATGTGAAAATAATAGGAATAATAATAGCTTAAGTTATATTTGTCAATCTTGAGGCAGTAAGATCGAGGATGGAGGTTGTACAAGTTGCAATAAAAGCATCTCTTTTCTTTATATTGTTCCTTATTTCAGTTTGAGTTGTCAATACTAACAATGTTGTTGTTTTCTGAAATTTTACCCAGCACCTAAAAATATGACCTTCATTTTAAAAACACTCTACAGAACACTAGACAAATTTCCTGAACCTCAGAGTTTCATGAAACTGTTTGAAAAACTGTGTGTTGATATTGCAAAATTCTGAGTTAATAAGCTTGAGGTCATGTGCATATGTAACATGTTTTCCCTATAGAATATAAGTTCTTAGATTTGGAGATTGTTATCTTTTTATCTTTATATTCCCAGTGGCTCAAAGAGTACCTGGCACATAGTAGGCATTTGATAAAGGCTTGTTGAGTGATGACTGATTCATTGAGTCAGTGCTTTGATCAGCCAGTCAGATTCTCTCTGGTTGGAGGCTGAATACTAAATTCCTAAATGCTGAATATCTTCAAAATGTGTGCCCTTAGGCATATAGACACAGTCAAGAAAGTGGGATGAATTGGTTCAGATCATAGGATCAGAGAACATTAGAGTTGGAAAGGATCTTAGAAATAACCTAGAGTGGGAGTTCTTAACCTGAAGTCTGTGAACTTCAGTATTTTGACAACTGTTGTTTTCCTTTATCATCCTATGTATTTCATTTTATGCACTTAAAGACATTATTCTGAGGAAGGGTCATTAGTTTCAACTGAATACCAAAGGGGTCTGTAATATACAAGTAGGATAAGAATCCCAAATTTAAACCAATCCCTTCATTTTACAGATAAGACTAAACTCTAGAGTGGTTAAGTGATGTACTTAAGATCCTATAGCTGGTTAGTGGTAGGTACCCGGTATAAGAAATTTTGGCTTCATCTGTTCATGTGAAGGGTAGTGATACTGGAGAAATGCATCACCTTGTTGGTCCACAAGTGATGATATTTTCATCTATATCACCTTTCCAAGATCATCTATTATTTCTTGGGGGAGGGGACACCGGAGAAGAGGTGTTATTTTCTACATCAGGTAGCTAGGTGGTTCATTGGATAGAGGTGGAATTTGGAGCCAGAAGACCCAAGTTCAAATCTTCCCTCAGACACTTACTAGCTGTGTGATCATGGGCAAGGTACTTAGCCTCACTGTGCCTCAATTCCTCTATCTTTAAAATAAGAACAATAGTACTTATTTTACAGGGTTATTGTGAGGATCAGAGGAGTAAACATAAGTAAGACACTATACAAACCTCATCCCTAAAGTGTTAATGCAGTTTTAAGTTTTAATAACTTTAGAAGTACAAATGTTCCAAATTTACAAAAAAAACTTCATTTGGAAATTTCATTATTTAAATTTCTTTTACACTTATTTTTGTGGATTTTGAATAATGAAATTTTAATTTTAACAAGACTGGGCACCCCGTCATTATGTGTTTCATGAGCAACAATTTCAGGATGACACCTTCTTGAGACTAGTAGACTGGTAGACGAAGTCTTGTTGCTTGACTCACTTGGTTACCTCGTCACTAGCCTACCTTGTTACTGCCAGCCTGGCTCCAGTACATGCTGCTTACCAGTCCTGTGCTGCTCTTTGGAGTAACACAATTGAATGCTGATCTCATCCCCTTAGGAATGGGAGGAGGGTGGCGTGGAGCAGCCTGCTCTTCAGTGGAAGTTGAGTTGGCAAGTGGTATGTTTCCTCTAAACTGTAATAGTTCCATTAATTTTTTTTTTAAAGTGAGATGTAGGGAGGGTGGGGAACATAAACTTGTTGCATGAGTAAATGGGTTACATCTTTAGTATAGGCATATACCTCTCTCTGGTTGACAGGGCATTTCATAGAAATAAGCACCTTGATAAATAAAAATCCCCTTTAAACAGCTAAACAGGTTTTAGTTATGCATTGACTAAATTGCTGTAAAAGCTTCGGTTTATTTTTGTAGGAGTTAATTGCTAAGAATTAGAAACAGAGTAATGGGGAGGCTCTATTGGAGTGTGATAAATTATAAATAAAACATGCGAATGTTAAAAAAAAGTCCATTAGGCTTTTTGTTGTGGGGGGTCACATCAAAACTGTCATGTATGCATCAAAACCTCATTCTTTGGATGATCTTAAGGCAAGAATTAAAAATGCAAAATGAAGTCCTTTCAATTACTGAGCAGCAGCTAATGAAAGTTTTTACAAAGTTTAAAAATCAAATAGAGTGATATATAGCACAAGACATAGTTATGTTGAATTTTAATAAGAAATATATCAATATTTTAAGAAGTTAAACAATTAATCTTTCAAATATTGTTCTTTCTAAGATTGTAGTATTTATAGATCTGAAGCTATCAAAGCTTATAGTTGAACTAAGACTTTTGGGACACCTTGTAAAACTGCTAGCTATTATTCTTATCAGAAAAGCATACTCATCCTTATTAAATCATCTATTTAAATGATAAAGTATTTATAATTATTTGATGCTATTTTTGCTTTTAAAAAAGACTCAACGTTCAAAGGGAAAACTTCACAATGAAACTTAACTAATTCAAATGATGCCTATAGCTATAGACATAACCTCACTGATGAAAAACACTGTTATCCTCTAGTCAGAGAGATGGTTCACTGCACATATGGAGTTAGGCCTTCATGGTGAGATATGGTAAAATATGTGAGAAGGTTCTTCTTGGTTATAAAAGGGCCCCGGGAACCATGGAATATTAGACAGGGGCAGTTATTAGAAAGGAACAATGATATAAATAGCATCCCTCCTTAATATATAATCCCATCTGATAGTGAGCCAGGCACATTGTTTTTCTATGTAAAGGACAGAGTAGGTTAGTAGCTGATAGCGATAGCAGGAGTTTTATTTACCCACTTTGCAAAGGCTTATAGCATTACTAACCGTAAATATTTTACCCTATGAACAGGAGATCATTAGGTTGCAGAAGAAGAAAGGAGGGAAATATGGAGAGGTAGGGGGAGTGTGGCACCCTAAGCATTTCAGGGTAGAAAGGGGAAGGGAACAAATTTGTATTAAGCACCTACTACAAGCTGGGTACTATGCTAAGAGCTTTGCAAATATCTCGTTTGATCCTTGCAACAACCCTGTGAGGTAGGTGCTATTATGATCCCTGTTTTGTGGTTTAGGCAACTGAGGCAGAGAGACCTTAAAGTGACTTGCCTGGGGGTCACACAGTCAGGAAGTATCTGAGGACAGATTTGAACTCAGGCAGGTCTTTCTTACTCCAAGCCCATTGTCATATCCACTGTGCCATCTAGAGGCCTCATTTCAGCATATTAAAACCAGGAGACAATTTTAAGGCTCCATTTTTGCCATTCCTAGAATTTGTCACTTTGTGTATTAGGCAAAAAATGTGAAGCACAGAGTTACCCAGTTAGCATAAATATTTATTGGCTTGACAAGCATAGAGAATGCCTTCACAGAGGGGCATACAAATATAATACAATACAATGTTTGTGCATTGGGAAGGACAATTCATGCCCTCCCTCCTAACAAATTCCACTTGAAACCTCCCAAAATCACTCACTTTCCTTCTATTTCTAACTAAAGGTCTTCAGAAGCTTTTTAACTAGTGGAAGTCTCTCTGTCATTTTAAGATTAATTATTGTTCAATTCAGGATATTAAAATGTTTGCTCATCAAATTCTCCTTCATTAAGCCCTGTTCAGAATACAAGCTAAGATAAATTCACTGTCATAAATCATGAGACCTATTTTTTAAAAAGAAACTTATTTCCTAGTTTTAAAAAGTTCCATTTTTCTCCCATTAAAATGCTTTATGACGGGTAGTCAAAGAGCTTATGTTCTCATTTACCAGGAATGTGAATTGAGGGAACAATAGATTCAAAGACTTGAGTGGCTAAAAATAGCAATTAACTTGTGCTGCTTTGCTCAATGAAAGTTGCTTTGAAGAATCAAGATTTCATTTTAAATCGTATTTTACTGTGTCAGATGACAATGGCTCTTAATGAAATACTTTCAGGTAATTATAAGGAGAATAGAATTTGAAAAAATTGTTGAAGACAAATGGAGAAAATCTAGACTATTCTGGAAAATGGATACTTATTCTTCTTTTTTCCAAATGTCACCGCACAAATAAGATGGTATAGTACAGTAGATTAAGAACTTTCCCTCAACTTGGAAGACTTAGGGTCAAGTCCTGACTTTGACACATACTGGCTATTTGATCCTGGGTAAGACATTTTATATCTCGGTATTCTAGGCAACTCTCTAGGATTATAAATTGGAAAGAAGATTGGAAGAGGGAGTGTATTCTTGTGGGAGTTCATTATACCAAAGAAATCACAAATCTAGTCCTTATTCCTTAATGCATGTTAAAATGTTAAGGATGACATTAATTTCTTAGAAAGGTTATTTTTGAAGTAATAATTTTGCACAAAGTCAACAATTCTACCTGTCATTTATCTACAAGGAAAGAGAGATGATTGTAATTAGATATAGGAGTTATTTCACATTTGAGAATATTGTACTGGCCATACAATACAGATGTATGTGCGAAATGGGATTTGTTTCCCCAAATGTTTTAATACTTGTAAAGCACTTAACACAGTACCTGACACATAGTAGGTACTTAATAACTGCTTATTCTTTCTTACTACACAAATATAGTTTGCTTTTTATTCAATTATTTTCCCTTTTTCAATGGCATTTTAATTATTCTGATTATATCAGGGAATGATCTGCTCTACTCCATACTAATCTCTCCTTTTAAAAACACTGACTTCAGCAGGATGTGTTCTAGTGAGTTTGTTCCAAGAAGAAGGAGGCAGCCATGATGAGTTGGGTAAGATATTGAAAATATTAAACACTGAAAACAATGAATCTGCGAAGGTAAAGTTTCCTGTTTAGGGAAAACATAAATAAAATACAGGTCATTTTATATTTTCTCTTATAAACTTTGAAGGAAATTTCTGAGGCGTACTTTTTTTTTTACTATTCATGCCATTGAATGGCAAGCTAAATGAATAAATGAAGAAAGGGAGGGAAATACCATTTGGAGATTCTTTTCAAATGTCAGCTTTGCAAAAAAAAAAAAATCAAGAAACCAATTCTTTACTGCACAGACAAGTCTCCATGAGGGAAAAAAAATAATGTAGGCGGGTTTAGGGTATGATTACTTAGCCAGAGTAGTGATTACATGCATCAGCATCCCTTACATGCTAATTAGTAGCTTTATCTTCATTGAAGACTCTACTTCCTTTGTTTAACTCAGCAAAGCCAACTTAGATCAAGGGCTTGGTATATAGAAAGTCTTTGTCTCCTCCTCATCACAGCAGAAATTCCATTTTCTGAGACTAACTTTCAAGTTTATATTTAGTCTAAAGAGTTGTACAATGCTTTTAAAAATAGAGCTGATAGCAACTGAAACAATCAACATCAAAACAAATTCTAACTGGCAAAATGTATTCTACAAATTTTACAAGAATCTGTTCCCCTGATGTAGCTTTTAAATCACATACCCCTTGTTAGCAGCTCTCACACTACTTATTCTTGGTCTATTTGGAATAAATCAAAACATATTTTCTACCCCCTAAATAGAAGGGATGGCCTTAGGTAAACCCAGAATGTTTCTATTTGCTTTATTCAAATAATCTCAAGCTAATAGTTCTTGTCCTACCTTCTTCTTTCTTGGTCATTTCAGAGGCCCTTTCATGTACATGCATGCACACATAAATAATACATATGTATCTATGCAGTATGCCAGATATGTTTGTGTGTGTGTGTGTGTGTGTGTGTGTGTGCGCGTGTATGCACACATTTAGCAGATATACATACCTGGCACATAGCGGGTACTTGATAAATACTTGGGCTGGTTGATTACTTTTCTTTTCAGACTTTTTAGGCCTGTCCTGATCAGTCCTAGATATAGTGCCTTCTATTTGTAGAAACAAGTGGGACACAGGGAAAGAATTAGACAAAGGGAGTAAGAAAAGCAATCTGCATGCAGTCTTGATCCCATCTTCAGCCATCTTATTCAGCAGTTTTCTCTTCCCTCTATGTCTAATCTTCACTCTCCCATTTACTGGTTCTTTTCCCTGCAACCTATAAACATGTCCAAGTCTCCCCTGTCCTTGCAAAGTTCTCACTGGATCCTACTTTCCATGCTAGCTACCTCTTATGTCCCAGCCTCTCTTAAACTCCTTGGAAAAAGCTGTCAGCACTCTATGCCTTAACTTCCTTTCCGTTCACTCCTCAGCACTTTGCAATCTGACTTGTGATCTCATCACTCATCTGAAACCATTTTCTCCAAAATTGCCAATGGCATAATTGCCAAATCTAATGGACTTTTGTCAATTCTCATCTACCACAATCTTAGCAGCACTTAAAACTATTGCCTATCCTCTCTTCCTGGACGCTTTCTCTTCTCTAGGTTATTGTGACAATGTTTTCCTTTAGTTTTCCTCCTACATATTTTACTATTCTATTTCAGTCTCTTTTTCTGGTTTATCATCCATGTCATGACCATTAACTGCAGGTGAACCACAACAAACTTCTCTTTTCTGTCTCTACTCTAACTTGATGACCTCATCCACTCCCATGAGTTCAGTTATCATCTTCATACCAATGACTCCCAGATCTTTATATCCAGCCCTAGTCTCTTTCTTGAGGTCTGTAGGAATCTCAAACTCACTATGTCCAAAACAGAACTTATTTCTTTTTTCCCAAACCCACCCTCCTTCCAAACCTCTCTATTACCATTGAGGATACTACCATTCTTCTAGTCACAAAGAATCTTAACTTTGAGGTCATCCTCAATTCCTCATTCTATATATCAAATCAGTTGCCAAACCTTGTCATTTCATATTCTGCAATTGCCAATCAAGATCAGAAATGAGGATAAATTGACCCTACTTTTCCATCAGGATTTTTGTTTTTTTGGTTGGATCCTTCTAGTGTCTCAGTTTCATAACCTCAGTGTTATCTTTGTCTTCTCACTTCCCCTCAACTCACATATCCAATTAGCTGCCAAATTTTGTCATTTATACCCCCACAACATCTCTCACATCTGACCCCTCCTCTCTACTCACACAGTTACCACATTGGTTCAGGCCCTCATCATCTCATACCTAGATTACTGAAATGGCCTTCTAATAGTTCTTCCTGCCTCAAGTCTTACCCACCCACTCTGTCTCAAATATAACTGCTAAAGTGATTTTCCTGATTTAGAAAAGTGATACAAGATTAAATCTGATTAATAGCATACACTTGCTCTAGCATTCATATACTCTCACTCCTATATTACTTACTTAATCCTTTTAACAATGAATGGACTCTTACTCATGCAACTGCTCTCTGTCTTTGTGTGTTGACTCACAGATTCCCAAGCATTTAGCATCAACACTCTCTCAGCCATACAGGCTCTTCCCAATTACTGTACCATAATGCCAGTGTGTAGTACAGACTCTTTTTGTCAACCTACCCCAGGCTAGGACACATCTGGTGCCCTTAAAGTAGCCCTGGGAATGACAATAAATAAGGGATAAGTGACCCTAAAACCTTGAGAACACATCTCTTCCTCCTGTCCCAGGATCCTTAACCTCTGACAGTTCTTGAAGGCAAGTATTGTATTTTCTTCCTTCCTTCCTTCCTTCCTTCCTTCCTTCCTTCCTTCCTTCCTTCCTTCTTTTTTTCTTCCTTCCTTTCCTCTCTCTCTCCCTTCCTCCCTCTCTCTCTCTCTAATATATAGCTGGATACACATCACATTCAGTGAAGCCATCAGACTACAAAATCTTGGACAGCTACTGCAGGAGTGCAGAAAATTCAATAGGAAGAAGGGAGCAGGCTGCATTGCATTTGGGGGATTGTGCAGGACTTTTAAAGATTTCAAGCTGTTGCTTCATAAAAAAACATCTTTTTATTTCACTCTTCTGGTAATGCTATATGATCACAAATCAAGGAACACAAAAACCTCTGAAGAATAAAAATTGTGAGTGATCCAAAGAGCAATGGAAAGATTCATCGTGGGTGTAAGTAGGCTGCATGCAGTATATTACCAAAGATGATTTTTAAGTTTAAGAGTTGGCACAAAAGATATTATCCAAGAAAATGTATTATCGGAAATGGAAGTAGGATGAACACATAGGATGACCAGGGAATAATGGATGGATAACCAATCTAGTGCTTCCATGGCGTACTATAAGACCCCAAGGAAGGCTTTCAACACATGGGACAGATTGTCTAGGGAAAATGAATGGGATACATGGGTGAAAATAACAAAGGAAAAGAAAGCACATGTTTGGTTATGATATCTACCACTAGAGACACTAATGGTGTCTATAAGATAATGGATCTTTGAAGTTCTGAAGCATCTCCCACAAGCCCTAGTGGCTGCTTTTTAAAGATTAAATTGAATTGGTACATATGATCTAGAGCTGACTGGTTAAGAAATAGGCCTTATTCTCCCTTATATTTTCCTTAACTGCATGAGGAAAGCAAAATATCTCTAAGATTTCTAAACTTAATGATTCTAATAGATTTTAGAAACTATTGAACTTGAGCTTGTGAAACACTGCCTCACAATATCCTTTGCATGATGTAGATCATGCAGGAATTCCTTCTGTTTGTGTGCTGAAATACATGGCCAAGGAGGTCTCTTCCAACTCTCTTATTCTGTGATTCTGTGAAGAATTACTATCCCCTCTTTTTTTTTTTAAACAGATGAGGAAAATAAGGCTCTGAGACAGCTAGTAAGTCTCTCTGGCAGATTTCAAACACAATTCTCCTGACTCCAAATCTGTCATTTATTCATTTTACCACACTGCCCTTCAATATTAAGAACATTCAGTCTAACTCCTTCATCTCGCAGATGAAGAAAATAGAGCCAAGGGTGGGGAACCTGCAGCCTCGATGCCACATGTAGCCCTATAGGTCCTTCCCTGAAGTTTGGATTCAGTCAAAGGGTGGCACTTGAAGACCTAGAGGGCCATATGTGGCCTCAAGGCCGCAGGTTCCCCACCCTTGGTATATTAAGTGACTTGTTTAAGGTTATACAACTAATTTGCTAGTTACTGATAGAACACATGGCTATAGGGAGGAGGGAAGGCTATTTACATAACCACAGATCATTTTAAGTCAGGAATTTGTAAGCAGAGATTCTTTTTTTTTAAACTTATTTAAAAAAATTATCAAACATTCATATAATCAATCAATAATGATTTATTAAGTGCCTATTTTGTTCAGGTCGCTGTGCTAAGTGCTACGGATACAAAATGAGGCAAAAGACAGTCTCTACCCTTAAGGAGCTTATAATTGAATGGGGGAAATAACATGCAAATAAATATATGCAAAGCAAGCTATATATGGAACAAATAGGAAATAATTAAGAGAAGGAAGTCACCAGGATTAAGAGATGTTGGGAATAACAATAATAGCTAACATTTATGTAGCATCTACCACTTGCCAGGCACTGTGCTAAGGGCTTTACAATTATTATCTCATTTGATCCTCACAGCAACCCTAGGAGATGGGTGCTATTATTATCCTCATTTTATAGATGAAGAAACTGGGGCAAACAGAGGCTAAGTGACTTGCCCAAGGTCACACAGCTAGTGTCTTAAGTCAAATTTGAATTCAGGTCTTCCTGATTTTAAGTCTGGTACTATACTGCGCCCCCCAGCTGCCCTGGAAGCTAGAAGGCTTCCAGTAAAAGGTAGGATTTTAGTAGAGACTTTAAGGAAGCCAGGGAGTTTAGTAGTCAGAGTGGAGGAGAGAGAACATTGCAGGGGACAGACAGAGATAATGTCCAGATATGAGAGATGGAGTGTCTTGTTCATGGAACAGCCTGGAGGTCAATGTCATTAGATCTAAGAGTGTATGTCAGGAGGAGTAAGGTATGAGAAGATTGGGAAATCAGGAGAGGGGTATGTTATAAAGTTATGAAGGTAGCTGGTGGTGCAATGGATGGAGTGCCAGAACTGGAGTCAGGAAGACATCTTTCTGAGTTCAAATTTGGACTCATACAATTACTAGCTGTGCAACCTTGGGCAAGTTACTTAACCCTGTTTACCACAGTTTGTTTACATCATCTATAAAATAAGCTGGAAAAGGAAATGGCAAACCATTCCAGTATCTTTGCCAAGAAAACCCCAGTAAAGAGTCTGAAACAACTGAACAACAACAAAAAGGTTATGAAGGGCTTTGAATGCCAAAAAGAGCATTTTTAAATTTTCACTAGAGGCAATTGGGAGCCACTGGAGCTTACTGAGTGTGTGTGTGTATGTGTGTGTGTGTGTGTGTGTGTGCGCATGTGTGACTGGGCCTGCACTTTAGGAAAATCATTTTAGTGGCTCATCTAGGCAAGAAAAAAAGAAAGAGAGAGAGAGAAAGAATGAGAGAGAGAAAGAAAGAAAGAAAGAGAAAGAAAGGAAGGAAGGAAGAAAGAAAGAAAGAAAGGAAAGAAAGAAAGAGGAAGAAAGGAAAGAAAAAGAAAGAAAGGAAGGAAGGAAGACAGGAAGGAAGGAAGATAGGAAGAAAGGAAGGGAAAAGAGCCTTTACTTGTTCCTCCCTCCCCTGAGCTGTATGAGCTCACAGAATCATAAAATTTTGTACCTGCAAGGGACCATGGTTATCTGATCCAACCCCTTTCACTTGTCCTGTCCCCCTGGCAAGTTTACTTCAACCAAACTCACCTGGCTATTCCTCACACATGACAGGCACCTTTTCATTGTCTGTCCAAATGGAATCTATTCTCCTCACCTCCATCTCTTTGGACCCATTGTTTCCTTTCCTGCTAGCATCTTTTCCTCTCAAATTTATTTTTTCCTTTCAAAATTATTTTGAATGTACTTTTACACATTTATGCACATGGTGTCTTTGTAATAGAATTCAAGTTCCCTGAGGGCAGGCCCTGTTTCATTTTTGTCCTATCTCTAGTGCCTAGCACCATGCCTCTTGAGTAGCAGGTATTTAATGAATATATGCTGATTGATTCAATTTGCATAAAGTGATGAAGTGGTTTTTATGAGTTGGTGAGCAATTTCTCTAAAACTCTTATGTAGATTTTGAAATACTCACAACAGCAAAACTGAATTCTATTTATTCATAAATACTGGGCCAAAGTCCTTATTTCTTTACATTAAGGGTTAGCTGTGTAATTAAGAGAAACTTACACAGGTGGAAATCAGAGCTGGTTTTAGAACATAAGAGTCTTTTATCTTCTCTAAAGAAAATTGTAAAAATTATTTCATAAAAATA
The DNA here is from genome assembly GCF_900497805.2 of Vombatus ursinus. Classification (NCBI taxonomy): domain Eukaryota; kingdom Metazoa; phylum Chordata; class Mammalia; order Diprotodontia; family Vombatidae; genus Vombatus; species Vombatus ursinus. The sequence goes on along the minus strand of NW_020954590.1, from coordinate 44,966,782 downwards.
AGTTTATTAATTCTTACATATAGGAGTATGTACCTTCTAGGTGAGTTGTTGTTTTTGTCTTTCATTCTCAAAGAGGATCTTGACTTCAGGGAGGTGATGCCATGACATGCAAGTGAATTGGATTTAAGTGAGGGAGGGTAGTGCAAAGTCACCAACCTTACTTTCTCCTCAGAAACCATCTGGGTCCAGTAGCAAGATATAGATCAGGATGACTGGAGATGGCTCTGGATACAGTGGGAGCCTTGGGATTACAGGACTTGTATTGGAGCAGAGGGGGGAGGAGTTGGGGAGGGGATAAGAACCCTTTCAGGATTTGGTGTTTGTTGTCAGAGCTGGAGGTTTCAAGGGGGAAGCCCCCCTGTCAGGATTAGGGATTTCAGAGGCTCCTGTCAGGTTTAAAATTGTAGAAATGGGAAAGGCGGAATGAGTCAGTGAGAAGGGGTGGGAGGGGCTCTTTGTTAGGCTTGAAAATAGAAGGAGGAGCATCCTGTCAAAACCTGGTTTATTGTTTGTTTGTTTGATTTGATTTTGTTTTGGGTGGAATGGGAATCCAGGCCTAAAGGTTTCAGAGCTGGTGGTTCCAAGGGCTCTTGGCAGGACCAGCGTCTCATGGAGGCTCCCATCAGGACCTGGTAAGGGATGGGCTGGGGGTGGGGGTGGGGTGTAGGGCAGGTCTTGTTAGGACCAGAGCTTTCAGGAAGCAGAGTGGAGAGTGCTAACACAGTGCCTGGCTCATAGTAAGCTTGATAAACACTTGTTGACTGACTGATCAAATGGATGGGTTATAAGAGTATTCATATAGGAAATACATGAAGTCACTGTATTAGTAATTTAGGTTATATGCCATTTTTCATCTGTCTTTGAATTTCATCAATCCTTGTCATTTCTATAGTTAGTCACTCAAATCTTAGATTTTTATTCTCACAGATGGAACAACAGCTGATGTACTGTAAGAATAAGAATGTTGAATTAATTAATGATCTTTTTTATATTTTGCATAATCTTTGTGCATCCACCACCCCCTCCTCAACCAAAAAACCAATTCCTGGTGAGTCAGTAGACCTTCATTGTGGACTAGTTATCCCAGAGAAATGGTAGAAGGTGTTTACTTAGATATTCAAAGCTGTAATATAAAAATCATTCTAGAATATGCCACAAAGAATGATCTTTTACTAGTAAGGGGGTGGGGCATCCATTACTTCAGTGTTCTTTCCATACTTTTTTTCCCTTTACTGGAATGAAAGTTCCATGAGGATAAGTACATTTAATAAATACTTATTTAAGTGAATTGAATTAAAACCAAATGAAAGATTAATTCAACAGAATTACCTATAATTTTCTTTGTCCTCTTCTTTCACGGTCTCCCAAATGAATCTGAAAGCATCCTTTTCAGAGATCATAGCAAACTGGCCAGGCCTTTTCCTAAGCAACAACTATTTTGGTTGTGTTTTTTGAAAAGGTCATTAAGAGTTGTAGATGAACTTCCTTTATGCAACCAAGAACTATATAACAGAAAACTGAGCAGTACTTGAGTATAATGGTTTTCATTCATGAACATACTCAATGTGCTTTTCTTTGTATTCTTACTTGGAGAGGAGCAAATATTCAGGCTAAACTGAAGCTGAGCATGCATCTGAATATATATCAGCATGGAGAATCAAGTATCCATGCAATATTTTACATAATTCCTTATAGTGGAAAAACAAGAAAACAAAACCAGCTTGCTAGCCCAACAATGGAAAATCAAGGGCTATAACTTCAGTACAGAAACACAAGAATGAGCAATAAATTATCTTCTGTTCAGATCTGTCTAGGTTTGAAATGAATTCTGTGATGAAAATTGAATTCTTGTTGCTGTTGTTCAGTCATGTCCAATTCTTCATGACCCCAGTTGAGGTTTTCTTGGCAAAGATATGGGAGTGGGTTGCCATTTCCTTCTCCAGATCATTTTACAGAGGAGGAAACTGAGGTAAACAGGGTTAAGTGACTTACCCAGGGTCACACAGCTAGTAAGTGCCTGAGGCTAGATTTGAACTCAGGTCTTCCTGGCTCCAGGCCTGGCACCCTCACCACTGCACCACCTAGCTGCCCAACTCTATAGACACTCAAATCATGTTTGCTACAGGCACTCGATGAGTCACTTTTTAGCCTATTGTGAGGCTAAAATGAAATGTAAAAGATTCACAGGACTAGAGTCGTAAATCATGTCTAACATTTTCTCCATGGTGCTTAAAGCCTTATTATGATACTTATCCATGGTTGGATTTGTGACTAAAATGCCTTAAAGACATGTTAGAAAGTTTAATTCAGCTATTAATTTTCCAGGAAACCCAAAGAACCATGTAGGGTACACAAAATTGCTAACGAGCTGTGATTCTGTCAACATGGGAAATTCTTAGCATGAGAAGGCCTACTAAGAAAGCAGATCTCAACTATAACTTGGAGAAATCCGAAGGAGTTGCATGCTTTATATAATAACTCCTATTTGCCTCACTTCTTCATCTGTAACACTGGGGACACACTGGAGAAGAAAATGGCAGACTACTCCAGTAGCTTTGCCAAGAAAAACTCTATGGACAAAGTCCATATGGGGTCATGTAGAGTTGGACATGACTGAAAGATTGGACAACAAAAAAAGACAGAAGTTTCCCTCTCTCTGTGAGGGGTAAGGCACAGGGTGCAGGGCAGAAAGCAAGGAGGTTAGGACAAGGAAAGATCTCTTGCAGAAAGCAACAACACCTTCAACCTGAAGCTTTCCCACATGATCTCTACACACCCCCTTCAGCTGCTAGTGCCCTCTCCTAAATTTACTAAAAAATTTTGCATCTACCTATTTATGGATAGGTTTTCTTCCTAATAGAATGCAAACTCATTGAAGGAAGACAGCCTCATTTTTATCTCTGTATCCTTAGTTTCTGGCAGCTGGTAGGTGCTTAATAAATACTTGTTGATTGACTGGCTAGCTTATTGGCAAGATTGATAAATTACTCAAGGCGTTTCTTGTCATTCAGCCTCCTGAGCTCTTTCTGAGAATTTCCAATGTAATCTGTCACCTGTAAAATACTCTTCCTAATGAAGCCCATGAAAGATAGGGCAGTGGATGGGGCTGAGGGGGTGGCAGGGGGGGTATATGCTAATGTTTCTGGATCAGCTATATTTTTTCCTAGCCTTGAGCCTGGCCATCATCTTCCCCTTGATTCGGACAAGTTGCCTTAATGGCATTTTATGGAAGGGTTTGCTTAGAGTCATAAAAAGAGCCTAGCAAGATTTGAGGAAAAACAGTTCCATTTGCCTTGGAGAGATGTTAAGCTGCCAGACTGTATTTCCTTTGATTCTTTAAATCACATAGATAAGACTTTGCTCCCTTCTGTGCTACAAAAATCCTGAACCTGAGAGTAATACTTCTGTTCAGGTACCAGCAGAGGGAATAGTGGAGCACGAAGCTATGCTAGTTTCTTGGCTCTATAAACAACAATTCTTACTTTTCCCCACCCTGGTTCCTTTTAGAAAAATCTGAAACAGAAATTGGCACTTTTAAAAAGAAAGAAGACAATCCATGACATGTGACTTCGGAACACTATTTCTATTCTAGTCTTTGACATTTCAGATGTAGAGACTTCTAATCATCCACTACACCCCAACCATGCAGAGGCAGAGACAGAAGATAACTGCACAAAGTGAGCCCACCTCCACTATCCAAATTTTAGTCACTCATTAGACTAAATCAGAATTTTTTTTGGGCTCCCAGAAGGGGAAAAAAAACCCCTCAAAATGTTGAACTGCCACCCTATGGCACCAGAGCTTACCAGACAAAAGCACAAAATTATTTCAGAATGCTTTTAGTACTTTTCAGCTTCTTATGAATATGACTCTATGCACTGTAACAATTTGAAATATTCTTCCTTAAGAGTTTTCACTGTTTGGTCCCAAAGCTGAAAAATATAGTACAATTCTTTCCTAAAAAACTTCTAAGATTTAAACAGTTATTTTCATCACCTAGATAACAATATAATACCAGACATGATGACAATTGCTTTTCTGCCAAAGTCACACATATCCAGTATAACATTTATTCCATTCCCTTTTGCATGCTCCTCTAGCAACAACCAAAAATGTGTTGTTGTTGTTATCTTTTGTGCTTGAAAAGGACAAAATGACATCATGATGTCAGGGTCAATGTGTAGTGTGTCTGACTGTGGCTGATCAGACCAATTTGAGCTCAGAAGGCTACACCACAGCTTGGGCACAAATAGTCCATAAGAACATTTGGAGTAGAGGTATCATTAAATTTGCACAACTCACATTTCTTTTGAACTACTGTGATTTTGCGTTGCTTGAAGAGAACAGAGCTCCACCACATTTTAAAGTTTCATCTGCGTTACTAACATTTGCTCTATTACTTCAAGTCTAGGCAATCAAAAAATAATAAATCAAGTCCTCATTTGTAGTGTTTGCTGGTTTCTTTTCAGAGAACAGAGCTTTTTTTTTTTATAGACACATCATGCTGGGTTGTCTCCCATGTCTCATAACTTATGCCAAAGTTCTTCAGACACCTTGAGAGTGTTCTTGCATCACATCTTCTGACCACTATGTGAGTGCCTGCTTTGTGTGAGTTCTCTATAAAATCATCTTTTAGGCAAGTGTACATTTAGCTTTCAAACAACATGGCCAACCCATCATAGTTGCAGTCTCTGCAGTAGAGTTTGAATGTTTGGCAGTTCAGCTAGAGAAAGGACCTCGATGTCCCATGCTTTATCCTGCCAGGTGATTTTCAGAATCTTCCTAATACAATTCAAATGAAAGAGGTTCAGTTTTCTGGCATGGTGCTGGTAGACTGTCTGAGTTTCAAAGGCATACAACAATGAGGTCAGAATAATGGCGCTTTAGAACTTGAGTTTGGTAGGTAGTCTAATACCTTTTCTCTCTCACACTTTTTTTCAGAACCTGCCAAATGCTGAGCTAGCTCTGGCAAAGTGTGCATTAACCTTATCATCTATGTGCACTTCTATGTATAGTCCTCTCAACAACCATAATAGATATATAGATATATATATACACATACATATAAAAAGAAAGGAAGAGTAATCTTGAGGGGTTGCACAATTCACTGTTCACTCTTTTTCAGAGCCAAATCACTCCCATTAAGCTTAAATGGGATAGCACAGCATATTTTCCAAAACCTAAGTTTAGCAAGGAAAACACATTTACTTAAGATATCTCCATCAGTCTAGGAGAATCACAGGAGACCACTTGCTCTATAAAATATCTTCATAGCAAAATTAAAGCAAAAACAAAAAAAAAAACCAAAAAGCTAAGGATTTTACTTACCCCGAATTGTCTATCTCCTTGTACCTTTCAATTCTATTATTTTGTTTGTCTTCACAGTTTAATTGTTACATTCATTAAAATTAATAATTACATTATTAAATTTAATAATTTATAGCTTTACAATTTAATGATAATAATAATAATAATAATAATAAAAAGAGGCTGAATTAATTTCTACTTCCTCAATCCATTGTAAGACTTAGGTAGTATTCTCTTCCTTTAAAATGGTCGTATTGCCCACTGATGACTTTTTAAAGCCAAAATAAGTCAGAGCAATATCTGTAACTGGTAGATTCCATTTCTTGTTCAACACCTGAAGACCACATTTTAACAGTTAAGGTTTTCTTTTACCCCTCTCACCCTCCCATCAAATTTTCATCCTTCCTTTGGGCTACCTAATAGTTAATTGCTTTTGTTTCTTTCCCTTCTACTCTCAAAGTAATTAGCAAATAAATTAAGCATATAACTCATCTACAGAATATGCCCGTCATTTCATACTTGTCTAGAATTTTCTTTTTAATTTAATGATACTGATTTTTTTCTATACACCTTCCTCTATGCACATGACACTACCCCTAAATACCCATAGCTACTGTTACAAAGTAACTGCCTGATATTTCCTGAATGAAAATTGCTCAATACTACTTGCAAGGCTTGACATATGCTAGCCTTTCTACTTTGGATGGCTACTCCAGCATCCTGTGCTGCAAGGCTGGCCATGGGAGTGCTGGAATTATGGGGGCAACAGGAAACTGTTCTGCCACCTGATCCACCATTTCAACTTAGTTCCTTTAGCTTTAGGTTTTGTCCATGGTTCAAATGCATACAGCACTGCAAGGCATTTTAGTTTCATTTCATTTAGACTTTAGTATGAGGCTAATGGTTTCCAATATGTTCCTTTTGGAAAGAGGTAATAGACCACTTGACAGCTAGGTGGCTCAGTGAATAGAGCCCTGGGCCTGGAGTCAGGAAGTCCTGAGTTCAAATCCAGCCTCAGACACTCACTAGCTATATGACCCTAGGCAAGTTACTTAACCTCTGTTTGCCTTAATCCACTGGAGAAAGAAAAGGCTCCAGTCTCTTTGCCAAGAAAACTCCATGGACAGGGTTGGCGTACTATAGTACATGGGATCATGAAGAGTTGGACACAGTTGACCTGCATTCCTAGAGACTACTATGAGTGGATGGATCAGGTGAGGTGGTTCTCTCCTTAATGAGCTGTGATTTTATTTCAGGGTGGGTGACTGAATCCCCAAATCTTTTGTATATTATCACCTAATCTGTATGGCATCTCTGATTGCTTTATTATTGGCTTGCATTGATCAATATGTTGGCTTGCTGTTCTGATTGTCTTTTGTTTAATAAACATTTTATAGTAAGGGAAGCTAGGCTGAGACTAAGTTAGCTATTACCCTCTAAGACAGGGTGAAAACTATTCAATCTCTTCCCCCAGCTATCAGGAAATGTGACTTTTATCCTGAGCCCTCCAAAAGAATCATACCTCTGGACTTCAAATATCTCAGATATAAGATACAGAATTCAAGGCCCAATCCAACCCATTTCTGCAAGTTACAGAGATAACAAGTGCTCAAGAAAGAATTTGAACTTAGTTTCTTTTCCTCTAAATGCACTGACCTAAAGTGTAAACACTGCACCACAGCAGAAGAAGGGTCTCCAAGGCCCTCAGTGAAAAGGAGAGCAGAAGATAGTGACTAGAGAAGAGCTATGGCTGAATCTGTTGTGACTGAGTATGGAAGTGATAGATAATTCAGTCAGTGGACAGCCACCTTCACCCATGTATCGCAGATGGTTAAGCAGCTAATTCAGGGACAAAAGTGAATGGGTAAGTTATAATATATATGCTTGTGTGAAGATTTTGTGGAACAGGAATGTAACGGCTGTAGACTCTGTCGTGTAGCGGCACAGGTTTGGAAGAGTCTGCCAGTGAGGTGGCTGGAACTGAATGGGGATGGAAGGGCAGGAGGTATACCCCCTCAAGAGGAAACAATTATGTACATTGGAGTTTTGGGATATGGGGTATAGCCCAATATCCTCTTGCTAGTACCAGCTCTGAGTCTTATATACACCCTCAGATTTTGGAAAGCTGATTTTAACAGGTTCAAAGACAGCAAAAATAGAATGTCATGACCTCAAGTTTTATAGGGGAAGTCAACTCAGAAGGTATAAGAAGTTCTAAACAATGAAATTCTGAAGACACAAACAGAAATAATTCCAGCATAGAGGAAAATAGGAAGTTGTTTAAAGAGACCAGTGTGTGCATGTACTAGGAACTCATCAACTTGGAAATAAGAGTAGCAAATAGAGCATGAATGCAACAGGGCAGCATAGTACTGTAAGAATAGCATTTAGAGCAACAAAGTCCAGTGTAAACTAATGTTGGTGATGAATGCCAAGGAAAATCAAAAAGTTTTTTTTTTTGTTTTCTTTTTTAGGCTATGGAGTATAGTATAGGATTTAAGGCATTACTTTTTTGAAAGATGAACAGTTTAGTCCTGGAAAGGAGTCAAAGAGGAACTTTGGTTTAATAAATACTTCAAAAATCTGTGAGTAAAGAAAACCAAGCACAACCAGGTGGTGTGGTGAATAAAATGCCAAGGGTAAAGTCAGGAAGACTCGTGTTCCTGAGTTCAAATTTGGCCTCAGTAGCTATGTGTCCCTGGCAAGTCAATTTACCCTGTTTGCCTCAGTTTCCTCATCTGTAAAATGGGCTGGAGAGAGAAGTTAAGAAAAGAGGATTTATCAAGCTAGAGAGCCATGAAGATCAGAAGGGGAGAAGTTCTCAAGACACAGGTTCATGTGTTATAGATGTTCCTGGATTGACCAATGATATTAATGTCTACATTCTAGGGTTGTGAGTTAACCCAAATACATGGATTTTTCTCAATTATGTGTCTCCCTGCCAGATTTTTCCCTTACAGATGCTGAGTGTTCTCTTTGGTGGAAGAGTATGATCTAGGTTTATGTGTGGGTTGTAATATATTTATTATTTCCACAGAGGTTCATATGTTATATTTCAATATAATATAATATAATTATTATTTATTTTTCCTTGTTGCTAAGTAAGTGATTTTGTTAAAGATGTAAATGTGTCATCATTTAGAATGCCTGGTTTTGTTTAAATAAAAGCCCATTGGTGAGGGTTCAATAACTGAAGTGATGAGTAAGGAGAATCAATTCCCCTTCAAAAGTGTTACCCTTAGGACCTAATAGAGTTTCAGTGTAACTATGTGGTAGGGGCATTTCTAAGTAGACCAAGATGTTCGAATGTGAGGGTAGATCACAGAAAGTGAGCCAGTTTAAAGAGTGAAGGAGTAGGCCTTGTGCCAGGAGAGACCTTTGGGGAGGAGGTTTCAGGCACTCCATGAACTTGATCCATTGAGAAAAAGCAGACATTCAAAGAAAAGATAGGACACTGAGCATGGTAGATGAAATAATGGAAGATAAGAAGGCACTTTTACTTTGCTTCTGTTTTCTCTTTAAAAGAAAATGATCTTTGGGGTGGAAAGGAGAGAACAAAACTTACTAAAGGGAAATTGAAACCTATGAAAAACAAGGCAATAAAAAAGGGAGCACCTTGGTACCCTTGATGAAATCAAGTTATTGGATCCAGAAGAACTCTATTCCAGATGGATGTGATTGTGAACTCAACGCCAATTATTTTTGCAAGATCCTGGAGATCAGGAGAATTGCTCTTAAACTGAAGAAGGACAGATGTTTTCCTGACTTTCTGAAAAGGGGGGGGAAAAGGACACCTGCAAACGATAAGCTAGGGAGCTTGATTTGGTTTTTGGCAAAACTGAAGTTTATGGTATTTGAACATGTGGAAAAGGAAGTCATGATTAAAAGATTAAAGCATTAAAGCATAAAAAGATTAAAAGCATGACGTCTTCAAGAATAGGGTACACCATAATGACCTTATTTCCTTTTCTGACATGGTTACTAAATTTCATAAAAAATTTGACAAAATATCCAACATTATCATTGAGAATAAGAAGATGATAGGAGCTGGCAAATTTAGAATTGGCAGTCATACATGTTTCCATGTTAAACTAGTAAGAGACAAGAGTTCAGACCACCACTGCCACCTATCACTCTGAGGATCAATGGTCTTTGGACAAAGATAGGATTGGCAGAGAAAGACATAATGCCCCCAAATCTAGGGATGACAGCTCCACACTATTTTGCTTTGGTAAGAACATACTTGTAGTACTGGGTTCAGTTTTGGGCCTCATAATTACAGTAAGGACTCTTCTAAGCTAGATATGACACAGAGGAGTGCAACTAAGATGCCAAAAGCCCTTCAATTCATGCCATCTGAGGATGGATTTAAGGAAGCTGGAATTTTTATCCAGGAGGAAAGGAAACAAAGAGGAGTTTGATAGTGTTCTTCAAGTATTTGAAGGGATGTCATGCGAAAGAGGGAATAGATTTGTTTTGCTTGGTCCCAGAGGGAAGAATTAGGTACAATAAGTTGACAATTTAATGATGCAGATTTGCACTCCATGTAGGGAAAACCCCAAACCAAAACCTTCTAAATAGTTAGAACAATCCAAAAGTGCCTGGTCATTGAGGGGTCTTTGAGCAAAGTGGGCTCATTGCTAGTGAGAAAGGATTCTTGGTCAGCTACCAGTTTTATGAGATGGCTCCTGAATTTTTTTTCCATTTTGGAGATACTGTGATTCTGTTATTCAATTTCTACTCTGTATTTAACTCTTATTAAAAAGAAAATTCTGGAAGGTCTGGGGATATGGAAATGATGGGAACCTTGGAGGAAAATGATTGTGTCATTGTAGATTTCTGACACTGTCTGTGTGAATTAACTTGCCTGTCCCTCATTTTTTTCATCTGTAAAATGGGGATAACTAATTATACCTGCAATATCGACTTCCCAGGGGGTACTGAGAAGCTCAAATTCAATAACTTTTGTAAAGCACTTTTCAAACCTTAAAGTACTATATTATTAGTTGTTTTATTATTATTATTATTGTTATTACTGTCCTCACAGCAACACTTCTAGGTGGCTGAAGATATTATTATCCTAATTTAACAGATAAGGAAATTGAAGTATAGAGAACTTAATTAAATTGTTGAAGGTCACACTGCTTACTTAGTAGAGCTATAACTAGAAGCAAGGATGCCTGAAAAATCAGTCCATGCTTTCTTGTTCTGCATTCCTGCTACTTCATCTATCCAGGAAGAAATAGACTAATCTGGAAGGACCTCGATCATTATTTAAAAGAACATTTCTTCTAATTCTATTGCAATTTAGAAACACCAATAGCAAATTGTGCTTTCAATGAGATTTCCTAGGAAATGAGCCATCATTTCTTTATACTAATTCCACTTAGGAAAATTCATGACACACACCCATTCTTTATTTGATTTAATGGCTCTGAATTTTAAGTGTTTCCTTGAGGTAAAAAAGCTCTTAAAAAAAAGGGGTGGGGGTGGGAGGAAATTCATTGAATAGCATGTATGTATGTGTGTGGGGAGGGGAGACTGGATGAATTTTTAAAAAATAATTATAGCTTATCCTTTAACTGAAGGATTCCTTCAAACATATTCATTCCAGGGAAAAAGCATGTTTACCAAGATTGTAAACGAATGACAGGCAATTATAATACTATTTATCAAGAAACCTTTAAACATTCATGTCTTTGGAGAAGAATGACAAAATAAGACTACTAGTTTTTTCTGGCATTTATCTTAACAATTGTCAAAAAAATCTTCAAAATGCCACTAACCATTATCAAATTTCCCAATTAAGCTGTTACAGGTCATCAAATAACATCATTGATTGGATGAATAGCCAGAGGAAATTCTTGTCTTCATTGTGAAAGGAACACTCAAAGAATAAAGGTCAGGTATTTAATCCAGGCCATGACAGAAAACCAATATGAAAAGGCTGTGAGTGAATCACATATCACACTCAAATTTCCATAACCATTGCCTACAGCTTAATTTTGTGGGTGAATCACAGAAAGTTTTAAGTGTTGAAAATCAAATCTGATTTGTAAATTGAGCGCTAGCATGAGGGAGAGAGAGTCTAGGTTTCCAAACAAGGGGCAAGGTAATCCTGGGATTGTATTCCAAGTAAGATGGATACAGTGGACACGGCCTGGGGTACTGGACAGAGTGGCCATGGTGTCGAGAGGATCTGGGTGGAAGTCCTTCATCTGACATATGCTAACTGTATTAACCTGGATAAGTAATTTAACTTCTTAGTGTCCCAGACAACTGTAAGCCATATACCTAGGGACCGGGGATTTAATTGGCATAAGGAACGCCCAGATGAAGAAATTTTCTTCACAAATGAGAGTCTCATCTATAACCTTTACAGTGTCTGAGAGTTACCTAGAGCAGGGCTTCTTAAACTTTTTCCATTTGCAACCCCTGTTCATGTTTTGGCGGTGTCAGTTGGCTTTGTATGGCATGAGGGCATGCATAGTGTAAAGTGCGCATGCTCTGTGTTCAGAACCAAGACTGCAGTGAAGTTGCACAGTGCAACATGGGCAAATGCTGCCAGAAACACCTCAGATACATTACACAGTTGATTTTTAATTAATTTTTGTTTGTTGCATGTTCAGAAACCTTTTATTGTTGTGAAATTTTTTGCAACCCGTATGGAATTGCAACTCACAATTTAAGAAGTGCTAGAGAGCACAGAGAAGTTAAGTGACTTACTTAGGGTCAAACAGATAGCATGTATCAGAGGTAGGATTTGCACCCAAGTCTTACAAGTTCTAAGGCCAGTTCTATATTCACCATTTCACATTGCCTTTCTGAGTCACATACACTGATAAAATATAACATGCATATATATTTAATATATATTAAATATAATACAAACACAAAATAAAATATAAACGCATTAGGGAGGTACAAAAAAAAGTGAAAGCCAATTTAAACCAATAAAAACTTATTGAAGGCTACCATGTGAAAGATTCAGTATTGGTCAATGGATTAGATTGGAATAATGAATAACTATATTACAGAGGTTAAAAACTAAGACTATAAATTATGGATGAGTTGCTAATATGATGTATGGAACAAGTTTCTACTTCAGGATTTCTTTCAAAATCTCTTTCCCCATCCCTTATCCTCAGTAACACCAAAGAAAGTGAAAGGCAAGAAAAGAGGAATAAGGACAGTGTGGTGGGGCTACTTTGGGCTATTTCCAAGTGGATTAGGTTACATCTCCAATTGTCCAGCCCAAAGAAGAGTAGGAACAGATCTCAGAGATTACCCAATTCAACCTTTCCCCCAACTCTCCACTATTTTATAGAGAAGGAAACTAAGTTCCAAACACATGAAATGATTTGTCTAGAACAGAGTTGGGGAACCTGTAACTTAGAGGTCATTTGTGGCCTTCTAGGTTCTCAAGTGCAGCCCTTATCAAAGGCCACATGTAGCTTCAAGGCTACAGGTTTCCCACCCCTGGTCTAGAGTAACAATCAGATAATGGCAATAGAACCAGTAGATAAGGCAGTAGATAATGGGAATAGAACCCAGGTTGACTCTCCTTCAGCTGAACTGATATTAATTTAATTTAACCTGCATTTATTTAGTTCCTGCAGAAACCACTCTTTGGTATCTGGAAGGGGAGTCACACAAGACTTAGGTAAACTTTTGTTCCTGAGTACATAGGGCTTAAAGTCTAGTTGGGGGAAGTGGCAAGACATGTACATTGATAACTATAATATATAATAATACAAGTGAGACTTGATCCAATCCAACAAGTATTTATTAAATGCCTACTATGCATGAGAAGGTATTATGAATTGGATTTCATTAGAATAATATATAAGTATATTAATAAAAATAACATTTATGCAACATTTTAAGGTTTGAGAAGAGCTTTACACATATGATCTTTTTTGGTCTTTACAATAACTTAGTGAGGTAAGTGCTATTATTATCCTCATTTTACATATTAGTAACCTGAGGTTAGAAGAGATTAAGTGAATTGTCCTAGGTCATACTGTTAGTAAATATTTGGGACAGGATTTGAACTCAAGTCTTCTTGACTATCATCTTTTGCTCTGTCCATTACACTATCCAGCTAGTCTAGTTGACTTATAAGTCATATATTAGAGTCATATAATACAGAACAACAACAATAATAGCTAACATTCATATAGCACCTACTATATGCCAGCCCCTGTGCTAAACACTTCATAAATATAATCTCATTTGAGTCTCACAACAATTCTTAGTGTAGTTGCTATTATCCCTGTTTTACAGACGAGGAAACTCAAACAAGCAGAGGTTAAGTGATGTAGTCAGGGTCACACTATAAAAGAAAGTGAACTTTAGTCCAGCACAACAAACATTTATCAAGTCTTATTACGTGCGTGGTCAATGGGAGAATATTTTTCTTGAATTTACATACTTGCTATAAGAATTTTGTTGTTTTTGTTTGTCCAGTGGAGTGGGCAGGGTTGGTGCAAGGGAATGTGAGGTCCAAATGGGAATGGTATTACCACAAGGCACATCAGCAAAGACTTCATTGGAGGAAGTGGCCTTTGAGTTGGTAGTATGAGGAAGGGTAAACATTCAACTTGGAAAGGGGGAGGGAGGTAGGGTATTCTAGGCATAAGGATGGCTTGAGGAAAGGCACAGAGGTAGGAATGTGCAGGGCATATTCAGAGGAGAGATAATTCAGTTTAGTTGATGCATAGAATACATCTTTCTTTGCTTTTTTTTTTTTTTTGGTGAGGCAATCGGGGTTAAGTGACTTGCCCAGGGTCACACAGCTAGTAAGTGTCAAGTGTCTGAGGTCATATTTGAACTCAGGTCCTTCTGACTCCAAGGCCAGAGCTCTATCCACTGTGCCACCTAGCTGCCCCCTGAATGCATCTTTTTTTTAAGGTATGTTTTGGACTTGGTCTCTGCAGTTGCAACTGTGGTTATATACAAGCTTCTGTGATTCTTGAATTTTAGAAGTCTTTTGAGCATCAGGCAGAAAAAAATTGAATGTTTGGAGTGTTTATTGTGGCCACTATGCTAAGTGCTGGGAGATAGAAACAAACACATTTCTAAAGGTAGTCCCTGCCCTCAAAGTGTTTGCATTCTAACAGAAGAAGACAACACATAGATAAATAGTGGCCAGAAAGGTATTTTTTGGCTAGGGAAATCTCAGGGATAGTGAGTGGAGTAATAGAGAGAGGGGACTCATTTGTCCTTTCCCAGAATAGAAGTGATGGATTTGTGACAGTTCCAAGAAGTAGGGGAGCAATTAAGCAGGAAGCTAGGGAGGGAGGTCATAGCATGAAGATGGCCAAAGAGTAGCAGTGGATTGAGTCTGGGCTAGAGTGCAAATGGGGGAGTGTCACCACCAGAAGTTCAGGGCCCAGGGCTCTCAAGATGACAGCTTTAGCACTTGTCTGAGATGGAAGCTGGAAAGCTAGAAGACAGAAAGATGATGGCTGGGGAAAAGCCAAGCTTTGGCAACTGAATTTAATAGGCAGATGTGTGATGATCCAACAACGGAGATGAGGAAGCAATAGTCAGACATTTAGGAAGAGAAGCAAGACAGAGTATTAGTAAGAAGTCAAAGGTGATATGATTATTCTGTTAAAAGGGTAGCAGTTATACCAATAAAAATGAAAAAAATGTCAAATAAATTCTATCATCATTTTTTTCATCTGATGTCATGATCCTGATTACCCTTGATGTTCTCCATAAATTCTATCTGCCTATCCAGTAGTTTAAGTAGCTTTAGGATATATTGAATTTGGTGTGAAAATGGGCCAGACAGGTAGAAATGTCCTATGAGCAGATGGAAATGTGGGTCTGGAATCCAGAGAAAAAAGTCATGACTAGATATAGACTGTAGAGTCATTTGAATAGAGATGGCATTTGAAATCATGTGAATAAATGAGCTCACCAGCAGAGAATGCAGAAGGAGAAGCTAGTATTAAGGACAGACCTTTTAGGAACATCCACCTTCTAGGGTCAAGAAGAGTATGAATTCTCTTCAAAGGAGATGGAGGAGTGAGTGGAGAGATAAAGGGCAGCTAGATGGAGCAGTGGATAGAGTGCATGAAAACCTGAGTTCAAATCCAGCCTCAGACATTTACTAGCTGTGCGACTCTGGACAAGTCACTTAACCCTATTTGCCTCAGTTTCCACATTTGTAAAATGAGCTGGAGAAGGAAAAGGCAAACCACTCCAGTATCTTTGCCAAGAAATTCCTAAATGGGATCAGGAAGATTTGGATGCCACCGAATGAACCACAACAAAAGAGAGATGAAAGTAGAATCAAGTGACTGTGGTGTCTCCAAAATGAGGCAAAGAGAGAGGAAGTGTGTGATAGGAAGGGGTCCTCACGGTAAATTGCAAAAGAGAAGTAAAGGAGGATCTGGACTGCAAAAAAGATCTGATGATTAGGTCACTGGGAATGAACAACTGTAGGTGGGGGAGGGCAGGGCAGATGGAAAGGGGCTGGGAGAATCCAGATATGCCTGTTTTGGGGAGGGTAAGGGGACTTCTAGACACTGGAGAACTCACTGAGTGGACTGCTACATTTTTTGTAAACTAAGGGTTCTAAGTGAGCAAGCTAAAACAGTGAACTTTATCAAAGGATACCTCTTGTACGTTGGTTATTTAGTTTCATAATGTGTGTTCCAAGTCTGTTAAGTCTCAGGGGCATCACAAGCTTCCCACCAGAGAACTGGAGTTTATTTATGTGGGTCCCACTGACTTAATTTAGTGTATCTTTTTGATGGTTCTCTCCGTGTGTAGTTCCCAAAGCCAAATCCAAGTTGCAACTCAGGTATCACCTTCATCCATTAAAAAAAAAAAATGCATTAAAGGACCAAAGGTTCTT
Source organism: Vombatus ursinus (assembly GCF_900497805.2). Taxonomy (NCBI): domain Eukaryota; kingdom Metazoa; phylum Chordata; class Mammalia; order Diprotodontia; family Vombatidae; genus Vombatus; species Vombatus ursinus. Next base: position 44,950,602 of record NW_020954590.1, on the reverse strand, counting down.
GCTTAGGGTGAGGCAAAAGTGTCAGTAATGGTAATGTCTCAGTGTTAAAATCCACTCCCAAGTTTAGTTTTTTGAGAAGGTATGAATTTGTCTGACCCTAGATAAGGATCTTCACTCAAGTTACCCTCACTAAAAGGAAGTTAACCTTGACAAAAGTTGTTAAGCTCATGAATGCACTTCATTTCATTAAGGAAACCCTGAGAAATTCAGGCTGGTGTTAAAAGCCTCCTACTGGGTATACTTTCTATAAGTGAATCCTAGAATCTTAGACTTGACTTGAGAATCCATTTTGTCGAATCCATCCCTGAATCATGAATATCTTCTACAATGTCCCCAGCAAGTAATCGCTCAGCCTCTACTGTAAGACCTTTTGTGAAGGTGAATTCAGCACTTCCCAAAGAACTCCATTCTACTTTTTGAAAGACTTAATTATTAGATAATTTCCCCTTGAATCATGGGGTTGCCTCACTGAAACTTCCCAGATATCAGTCCTAGCTCTGACAGAAAAAAGCTAATCTCTCTTTCACATGAAAGCCCTTGAAATTCTTGAAGCTATCATCTTTCCCTATGCCCAAACATATTTTTTTTTTCCTGTAGACTAAACATTCCTAGTTCTTTCAATTAGATTTCAGATGGCATGATTTGAAGTGCACTCATCATCCTGGTCACTTTCCTCTGGGTACTGATAATGGGAACTATTTCCTGTATCCTCCACTAAGCTTCTATAAGGTTACTATCTAGCAGGAACCAAACACAAACAACTCATAGCCATGACCAATCTAAGCTCTTCTGGAGGAGGTAGGCAATTAGAGCTCATGGCCAAGGTGAGGGATACAGGTTTAGCTTCTATTACACAAATCCTACAGAATAAAACAATGGTTAAAAATGAGTCATGTGTTTAAGATCTGGCCAGTCTCTACTGTTGAGGTAAGCAGGTCTTATACTAGTCTGGAACGGCAGGGATAGCAATAGAGATCTCATAAGAATAAAAATCTATTTGCCCTACACTACAAAATGCTTTAAAAAGGCAGTTAATATTGTCATATGTTGCACAAAAAATGAAACACATACTGTTTCATGGATTTTTTGAAACATTTCCTTAATTATTTTTAAATAAAGAATACTTTGTTCTGCTTTGATAGTGTGGAGGAATGGAAAATGGAGATTTATTTTTAACCACACTATTTACAGTGTTCAAAAGATGACATTTTTTTTTCCTGGAGGCTCTTCTGTTCTATTATTAAGCATTCTCCTATTTCTTAAATTTGGATTCAGGTATAGCTTCTTCCTCTATCTGAATGCATGATGTGCCAGAGAACTGTTGTGTAACCTCACAGGAACATGCCATTACTATGACAATGCTTACATGTAGTGCTGAAACAGATAATTTTATATTTAAAGTTACACCCAAAGCAAATACACATCAAAGTAACTTTTGAGAAAGAAATTATATTCCATTCATAGAATAGAAAGTGAGAATAAGATCCCTTCCAAAAGGAACTACAGACTAAGAATGCATTTTTAGTCAAGGGTAAATGGAAATATCCCATAGAAAATATCAAATGGAAAATAACCAGAACCACAGAAAACAAAATGAATTTTATCAACCAAACTTTGTTTTTCAGAATTTTTATGACAGTGCTCTTTCAGTTCCACTTTAAGCACACACATATTTGCATATTAAGTCTTTTATAATTTTACCCATATGTGCCCAGAATGTTATCATACAGACTAAAAACTCTAAGAGTACCTGTTGCTTCAGAAGCTGGAAGTAGAATAGAAAAAATATATATCTACATATCTACCTACATTTCTATGTATGTATATCTATCTATCTATCTATCTATCTATCTATCTATCTATCTATCTAT